>NC_091302.1:39862242-39922242 GCF_038502225.1 Cherax quadricarinatus | reverse complement strand
ACACTGAAATTGTTCCCCACAAGAGTAAGAGGTAGAATGTCCCCTACGTGAAGCAGGGGTGCAACAACCACAATAAATTATAACCCAGTAAGTGCAAAGGATCTCTAGCCGATTTTATTATTAGCAGTAAAAGTGTCTGTGTGTGTCTGTTGACTATTGACGGTCACATTAAGAAAAAAATTGCTGAGCAAATGTATTAAAAAATCAGTTCTTCTGGAAAAAATTAAGTGTTGGTAATGGTAGCTCATCCTCTTCTCATGGCAGCAATTATATTCTTACTTGATGTCCAAGAAAAAAAAAATACAATTAACAGCTGAAGGAAAATTTAAGTTTGCATGAATTGCATATACAAGTAATATTCCAGTTTTAGCAACAGGGTTAGTTTAGTCAAGTTGCTATAATTATGCAATGTTAGAGTAATGTAGGTTAGGTTAAGCTTTTATAGACACACAGCCTTTCAAAATTAACTTAAATTACCGTAGATTAAAAAAATACTGTTAACACTCAATTTGGAAACGAAAACTAACGTTTCGGCCTATCTTTGACCATTATCAAGTCACGCAGTAGTGTAGTTTAAGGCTGTATAGGTGTAAATTTTAAAATTTTATAATACTAACTAAAAATTAGTAAATTTTGATTTCCTTGATATAATTGGAGAATGCCTCTTTAGAGCAGCTTCAGACTTTCAGCGCTGGTGTATTTTTCTGAAAGGAAGACTATCATTGTTTTATCGAACCGTATAAGGCACAATGGATCATCATCTTAAGGAAAGCAGATGATTTCAGGCCACCCTCCACCAATATAAATGTGAAGGATGATGGTCACCGATGGACCTAAACGCCATTTAATTTAGTTTTCCAGTTTGTGAATTAACTGTCAATAGGTGTCTCACCCTCTCCAGTAGGGAGTACTGAGCGAAGGCCCAGGTGACGAAGTGCCTCAGCTCCCCCAGCATGGTGCTAGGACTCATTCTCTGCTGGGAAGTCATCTCGTCCGTGTACAACATTACCTGTGATACAAAAACACCTCAGATGACAATGCAAAATAAGATGATATTATACTCAGTGTAATTCACAAATAACCAACATTTAGGAACCCTTTCATGCTAAACGAACTTTCGTCTCTTCCAATCCCACTTCTGCGAAATCTGTTTTTTGCCTTCCCTACAATTCCAATCTTCAAAATTTTAACAACAGCCTCCATCCTCTATGTATTAATTGTGCTTTCCAAAAGACAAAAAAGAGTCACTTAGTTCATTCTGGATCCAAGTTTACAAAGAAAAGCAGATTCTTGGTAGTGAGACCTTGAAAGTGCTCCTTCCCTTTGTTATAAGTTTTTGTGTAAGGCAGGATTTTTAGCATTCACGGTCACAAAAACAAAGTACAGAAACCGTCTACAACCAGAGCATGACATAAGATGCAGTCTGTCGCCTAAATCACCCCGATTTAAGGAAATAGTTAAAAACCATGCAGTGCCAAGGTTCTCATTAATTACTACAACGACCAAAATAATTTTTTTTCATCTGTGTTACAAGTTAAGGTTATAAACATGTGGGGTCGTCATGTAGATACTCGACAGGATTTTGGGTCAGGTGTTTGAGGTAATCTGTCCCCTGATTACCTCAAACTCCTCCTCTCCTTACACCCTTCTGATTTGTATTGGACTGATGAAGCCGCTGTGTGGCGAAACGTTTCCTCAATAAAGATTCCCATATGTTGCATGAGTGTCTCAGTCTTCGCCAAAAATAAGGTTAAGAACCATTGTTGTAGAGAGCACAGAGAACCTCGCTTCAAAACTATTGACACTTTTCACACAGCCAGGATATTAGGAACTCTCTCTGGAGTTATGGGGATGAACACAGACGATAATATTCGCAGTCATGTCACTAACTACTGCCAATATTCATCAGAGGTTTATGTTCAAGAGAATATTCCTGACACTGAGCTCCCATGAATATATATGTGCTATACAGTCGTTAGGAAAAAAGCGATAGACGTGAAATTAGCTTCATTTTGCCCCTCATTCACAGTTCCAGGGAAGCTGTTGGTGGTCCGGCCTCCTAGCCATCCTCTTCATGGGGACACCACATTAAAGGAATTTGTAAACAGATTCCAATAGAGTAACACAGCTGATGATAACCCGCAAACTCACGGCACTGTGCTTCAACAGCTATTGGAATGACATAGCCAGACCAGAATCTAGAATCAATTTTAATTTACACCACGGACAACATCATATAGGTACAAGGGTTAAAGATTTTTTCAGCTAGTCAATACCATCTTGTTGGACACACTCCACGACTTGACTGCTTTACTTATTCACATGATCAAATCATCTGCTTCTCTCCTACGACCTTCACTCTGCCTATATATTCTCACATTTCCCATGAACCCTATGTATATTTCCAGATTTACTATGTACTTTCTACATATTCCCATATATACTCTTCATATTATTATTATTACAGTCAGAACTAAGCGCTAAACCTGCAAGAGCATACTCGCTATAGACATGAAAGAGCTCGGTCTATAAAAGAAACGGTGTCGAAAGTGTAAAGTCCGTCCCAGTGCCTGGCGAATGGGAGACAATCAGGTTCGATCCGAAGACAGGATTGTACCTCATGTTTCTTGTATCAGGAGCCCTTCACCAGGATTAAAACACCTCGAAGGGAACATCTGAATAGCCCCCGTCAGCACTACGGCATATCAAGCCACAGTAAACATGCAACCTATAACCTTTTGAAATAAATTCCATCCCCAACAAAGTAACTTTAGTGGAAACTCTAAAATAAATTGCTTTGGAGAAATATCTACCATTCAAAATTTAGGAAAATAGATATTTTGGATACATGTGAGGCATGATCTTAAGATGGTACTAGGTAGTGAAGATTCGACACTAGGCAGTGATCATCTGATTTTTTTAAATATGGTTTAAAATCTAGTTCTGGAAGGCCAGCTGATGCGTGACTAACATTCGTGTTAGTAGATACTTGTCATGTTTCCTGATATATAAACCACCATCGGCCTGGTCATGGGCCAGGCCGCGGGGGCGTTGACCCGAAACACCCTCCAGGTATACTCCATGTACCGTGTTGAAACACTGCAACAGGCTTACTGGACCGTGCTAGGGAGGAGCTACTCACCCACCTATTCTCACTCGTGTAGGAAGTGGTAATGCATCAGAGCTGAGAGATACGCTCATGTGTGTGTATGTGTATGTGTGTGTGTGTGTGTGTGTGTATGTGTGTGTGTTAGTTACTATTTTGTCCTAGGCACATGTCGATTAGACACTAGGCCTGTTGTATATGCGTACATGTGTGTCTGCGCGTGTATGTGGGGGTGTGTTGTGTGTGTGTGTGTGTGTGTGTGTGTGTGTGTGTGTGTGTGTGTGTGTGTGTGTGTGTGTGTGTGTGTGTGTGTGTGTGTGTGTGTGTGTGCGTGTGTGTGTACGAAGACACATTCATGTCTGCGGACACGGAAAGCGCATACATGTCGATCTGCATAAGAAAGGGCACGTCCGTGTCTGTACACACGAGAGCTTATTCGTTTTATGTACATGAAACACAACCATATGTGCGTATACTAGAGGCACATACGTGTGTATGTATACAAAAGACACATGTGTTTACATATAAGGAACATATATGTGTGTGTACACAGAAGGTAAATACATTTGTGTATACACAAGCTACACATGTATGTGTTCACACAAGGCATATACATTTGTGTGTACACAGTCTACATGTGTGTGTGTGCGTGTGTGTACACAAGAAAGGCATGTACGAGTAATGGGCAGGAGTACCGTATGTCTGCGGATGCGTAATGATGAGAGAAGCAATTGCGAGTGAAGCGTCGAGTCCTGTACCAGTTAGTTTTAATTTTGTGTCGCGTGAGCAGCTAGTTAATTGTGCACCCGTA
Organism: Cherax quadricarinatus; assembly: GCF_038502225.1. Classification (NCBI taxonomy): domain Eukaryota; kingdom Metazoa; phylum Arthropoda; class Malacostraca; order Decapoda; family Parastacidae; genus Cherax; species Cherax quadricarinatus. The sequence goes on along the minus strand of NC_091302.1, from coordinate 39,918,325 downwards.
ACTCATCCTGTGAGTGGTAGCGCAAACAGGTTTACAGTGATCACACTGGGTCTTTATCAGACCTCACTGGGCACTGTTACATCACACACAAAAAAGGATATATTACAGTAATTTCACATATTCCAATTTCTTCATATAGCTAATGAACACAACAGAATAAAGAGTTAGTCTCACAAAACGTCAATCTTATTACAACTAACACAATAGTTATTATTGGGCTGTAGTTTCTTCAAGAATGATTTATTCCTCAAGTAGATACAATATGTGAATATGGCCTCATAATTACAGTTATCTTATCATTAACAAGGAAGTGTTTTGGTATATCTTGCAGGGCTTACATGGATGTTTGGTCACTAAAATATAGTGTTCCAGGGTATGATCTCTCTCTTTTTGTTCTTGTGAGTGGGTTTAAAGGATCACTGACAGCTTACGCTGTCTCTAACTCTAACATAGTTGTGTCACTTAAGCGGCTTGTGTCAAGGTCCAGAGCACTCACTGTGACGCTTCGCATCCTCTCAAGTGAACTAACTAGCTGGGCGTTGACAGTCACACCAGGGTGTGGACCACCAAGCACCGTTATGACATGTCTAGTGTCTGTAAAAAACGGATGCTTAATCAGTTACAGATCATTATCTGAAAAGAAAAACTCATGTCAGGAGACAAATGACTTGTTCCTTGAGTTATAAAACTTTTTGTAGCTGTAGGGATCGAATACTATATCTGCGGCTGCCAGTTCCTTACCAAAGCAAGGTGAAACCTTTTCATTCCGATTCAACGTCTGGTGGTTCTCAAGTCAACGTCCTACTGCTGTTTTAATTTTTTTAGTGACATTATTCAGTAATTATTCAACCTGACTAATATTACTTTGTAAATGTAACAGAACGTCATGACGTGGAAAATCATGACGGGGATCGCACTCCCATTATTTTAGCCAGCCTCATGGGAACCAAGTCCAAATCCACGACGATCTATCCACCCAGCCATCAATCAATTGTCAATTGCTTAAAAACCACTTGTTCGTGGCTGCATTAATGTATATTTCGTGCTGAATAGGTAAAACTGGTCAAATAGCAAGAACTCATTTAAAATTGAGGCATTTCTACATGTATATATATATATATATATATATATATATATATATATATATATATATATATATATATATATATATATATATATATATATATATATATATATATATATATATATATATATATATATGTCGTGCCGAATAGGCAGAACTTGCGATCTTGGCTTAAATAACAACGCTCATCTTGTCATATAGGACAAGCGAAAATTTGTGTATGCAATAATTTCGCCAAAATCATTCTGAACCTAACAAAAAAAAATATATTTGATTGTGTTTGTTTAGTACTAAATTATTGTAAACGTATTTAAAATATATTTAGTTGGGTAAGGCTAAAATAAATTGATCTTGTTAAAATAAGGTTAGGTAAGTTTTCTAAGATTCTTTTGGTGCAAAATTAAAAATTTTTATATTAATATTAATGAAAAAAATATGTCTTTAAACGTATAAGAGAAAATTTCAGAAAGGACTTAATTTTAAATGAGTTCTTGCTGATTTACCAGTTTTACATATTCGGCACGACATATATATATATATATATATATATATATATATATATATATATATATATATATATATATATATATATATATATATATATATATATGTATATATATATATATATATATATATATATATATATATATATATTATATATATATATATATATATATATATATATATATATATATTATATATATATAAATATATATATATCATATATATATATATATATATATATATATATATATATATATATATATATATATATATATATATATATATATATATATATATATATATATATATATATATATATATATATATATATATATATATATATATATATATATATATATATATATATTATATATATACTATATAGATATATATATATATATTATATATATATATATTTATATATTTATATATATATATATTTATATATATATATATTTATATATATATATAATATATATATATATATATATATATATATATATATATAATATATATATGTACATACATATATATATATATATATATATATATATATATATATATATATATATATATATATATATATATATATATATATATATATATATATATATATATATATATATATATATTATGCAAGATTTCAGGTACGGCTTGCTACTTCTACTTACACTTAGGTCACACTACACATACATGTACAAGCATATATATACACACCCCTCTGGGTTTTCTTCTATTTTCTTTCTAGTTCTTGTCTATTTCCTCTTATCTCCATGGGGAAGTGGAACAGAATTCTTCCTCCGTAAGCCATGCGTGTCGTAAGAGCGACTAAAATGCCGGGAGCAAGGTTAATATATATATATATATATATATATATATATATATATATATATATATATATATATATATATATATATATATATATATATATATATATATATATATATATAAAACTTTCCATAAACCACTGACCTGCATATATATAGAGGGGAGGATGATAGTAACGTTGAACATCCAGAAGATGAGGCCAATCTTGAAGATGAGAAGCCATTCCCACCACTGCAGCTTCAGCATCCACTCTAGTATGTGTGACGGCGTCAGGTATTGAGTGTCGATACTGATGGGGTGAAGGTTAAGGTGGAGAGCAACATCCTCCGCCATACTGAGATCTAGTGATCCTAGCTATCATGTATCTTGTGATGCAGGGTTCCTGGCTTTCATGTGTCTTGAGGCTCTGTGATCCTGACTTTGATGTGTCTTGAGGCGCAGTAATCCTGGCTTTCATGTGTCCTAAGGCGCAGTGATCCTGGCTGTCATGTATCTTGACGTGCTGTGGTCTTGATTCTCACGTATCGTTGCCCACAATCACACTATAACTTGGACTACATGAAAGCATAATTCTTATCTCGTAATACCTATGATCTAGCAGACACATTCTATACACATAATCTTCATAGTTTTTCCTCAAAATTTCTTGAATTTACTTGCAATGGAAAAGAAAACTTTTCTTCACAATTTTCTCATCTTTCACCTTTTTTTGACGATATACTATATACACGGAGAGGTGTATAATGTATGTATAAATACATACACACTGAGTTTATTTTATTCTGTTTTAGGTATAAAATACTTTGTTAGTACAAAAAGCAAATTGATATTTAAATGACTCTTCTACAGTAGATAGGGTTAAAAACTAATTCAGTACTAAGATAACTTGTGTGAAGATTTTAAAGCATCACACACACACACACACACACACACACACACACACACACACACACACACACACACACACACATACACACACACACACACACACACACACACTAAACTATAGACCAGTGTCACTGACGTGTATAGTATGAAAAGTCATGGAAAAGATTATTATGAGGAGAGTGGTAGAGCACCTGGGATGAAACAAGGGTATAAACGCCAACCAGCACGGATTCATGGAAGGCAAATCTTGTGTCACAAACCTGGAGTTTATGATAAAGCAACAGAAATAAGACAGTTCCTCACGAGAGATTAGTGCAGAAATTAGAGGATCAGGCGCATATAACAGGAAGGGTACGGCAATGGATCAGAAAATACCTAACATTGAGGCAATGGTACGTGATGAGGTATCACGTACCATAGTACGTGATGAGGTATCACAGTGGGCACCTGTGACAAGCAAGGTCTCACAGGGGTCAGTCCTAGGACCAGTGCTATTTTGGGTATATGTGAAAAACATGATAGAAGGGATAGACTCAGAAGTGTCCCTGTTCGCAGATGATGTGAAGTTAATGAGGAGAATTAAATCAGATGAGGATCAGTCAGGACTTCAAAGAGACCTGGACAGCCTGGACACCTGGTCCAACAACTGGCTTCTCGAATTTAACCCCACCAAATGCAAAGTCATGAAGATCAAGGAAGGACAAAGAAGACCGCAGACAGAGTATAGGCTAGGTGGCCAAAGGATGCAAACCTCACTCAAGGAGAAAGATCTTGGGGTTAGTATAACACCGAGCACGTATCCAGAAGCACGCATCAACCAGATAACAGTTGCAGCATATGGGCGCCTGGCAAACCTGAGAATAAAGTTCCGATACCTTAATAAGGAATCGTTCATGGTTCTGTACACCGTGTACGTCAGGCCCATACTGGAGTATGCAGCACCAGTCTGGAACCCACACATGATCAAGCACGTCAAGAAATTAGAGAAAGTGCAAAGGTTTGCGACAAGGTTAGTTCCAGAGCTAAGGGGAATGTCCTACGAAGAAGGTTAAGGGAAATCGGCCTGACGACACTGGAGGACAGGAGGGTTAGGGGAGACATGATAACGACATACAAAATACTGCGTGGAAAAGACAAGGTAGACAGAGACATGATGTTCCAGATAGGGGACACAGAAACAAGGGGTCACACTTGGCAGTTAAAGACTCAGATGAGTCAATGGGATGTTAGGAAATATTTCTTAAGTCATAGAGTAGTCAGGAAGTGGAATAGTCTAGCAACTGAGGTAGTGGAGGCAGGAACCATACATAGTTTTAAGATGAGGTATGATAAAGCTGATGGAGCAGGGAGAGAGAGGACCTAGTAGCGTTCAGTGAAGAGGCGGGGCCAGTAGCTGAGTCTCGACCCCTGCAGCCTCAATTAGCTGAGTAAAATTAGGTGAACACACACACACACAACCCCCTCCACACACACACACACACACACACACAACAGGTGATAATTGCAGTAATGTACAACCCACCACAGAACTGCAGGAGGCCAAGAGAAGAATACGATGAGAGCAACAGAGCAATGGTCGACACACTAGCCGAGGTGGCCAGGAGAGCACACATGGGGGGAGGAAAGTTACTAGTTATGGGTGATTTCAATCACAAGGAGATTGACTGGGAAAACCTGGAGCCCCATGGGGGTCCCGAAACATGGAGAGCCAAGATGATGGATGTGGTACTGGAAAACCTCATGCATCAACATGTTAGAGACACTACCAGAGAGAGGAGAGGATGAACCAGCAAGACTGGACCTTGTATTCACCTTGAGTAGTTCGGACATCGAGGATATCATGTAAGAAAGGCCCCTGGGAGCTAGCGATCATGTGGTTCTGTGCTTCGACTACATAGTTGAGCTTCAAGTGGAGAGAGTAGCAGGAATAGGTTGGGAAAAACCAAACTACAAAAGGGGGAACTACTCAGGCATGAGGAACTTCCTGCAAGACATTCAGTGAGAGAGGGAACTGACAGGAAAACCAGTACAAGAAATGATGGACTATGTGGCAACAAAATGCAAGGAGGCAGAGGAGAGGTTTGTTCCCAAGGGAAACAGAAATAATGGGAAGAACAGAACGAGTCCTTGGTTCACCCAAAGGTGTAGGGAGGCAAAAACTAGGTGTACTAGAGAATGGAAAAGGTACAGAAGACAGAGAACTCAGGAAAATAAAGAGATTAGCCGAAGAGCCAGAAACGAATATACAGTTCCTCACAAGAGGTTACTGCAAAAGCTAGAGGATCAGGCACACATAACAGGAAAGGCACTGCAATGGATCAGAGAATACCTGGCAGGGAGGCAACATAGAGTCATGGTACGTGACGAGGTGTCAGAGTGGGCGCCTGTGACAAGCGGGATTCCACAGGGGTCAGTCCTAGGACCTGTGCTGTTCTTGGTATATGTGAATGACATAACGGAAGGGATAGACTCAGAAGTGTCCTTGTTTGCGGATGATGTGAAGTTAATGAGAAGAATCAAATCGGATGAGGATCAGGCAGGACTACAAAGAGACCTGGACAGGCTACAAGCCTGGTCCAGCAACTGGCTCCTTGAGTTTAACCCTGCCAAATGCAAAGTCATGAAGATTGGAGAATGGCAAAGAAGACCGCATACACAATATAGTTTAGATGGCCAAAGTCTGCAAACCTCACTCAAGGAAAAAGATCTGGGGGTGAGTATAACACCGAGCATATCTCCTGAGGCGCACATCAATCAGATAACTGCTGCAGCATACGGGCGCCTGGCAAACCTACGGATAGCGTTCCGATACCTCAATAAGGATTCGTTCAAGACTCTGTATACCATTTATGTCAGGCCCATACTGGAGTATGCAGCACCAGTTTGGAATCCACACCTAGTCAAGCACGTCAAGAAATTAGAGAAAGTGCAAAGGTTTGCAACAAGACTAGTCCCAGAGCTACGGGGATTGTCCTACGAAAAAAGGTTGAGGGAAATCGGCCTGACGACACTGGAGGCCAGGAGGGTCAGGGGAGACATGATAACGACATACAAAATACTGCGTGGAATAGACAAGGTGGACAGAGACAGAATGTTCCAGAGATGGGACACAGAAACAAGGGGTCACAATTGGAAGCTGAAGACTCAGATGAGCCAAAGGGATGTTAGGAAGTATTTCTTCAGTCGTAGAGTAGTTAGGAAGTAGAATAGTCTGGCAAGCGATGTAGTGGAGGCAGGAACTATACATAGTTTTAAGACGAGGTATGATAAAGCTCATGGAGCAGGGGGAGAGAGGACCTAGTAACGGTCTGTGAAGAGGCGGGGCCAGGAGCTGTGACTCGACCCCTGCAACCACAATTAGGTGAGTACAATTAGGTGAGTACACACACACACACACACACACACACACACAAAGACGGGATGTTCCAGAGAAGGGACACAGACACAAGAGGTCACAATTGGAAGTTGAAGACTCAGATGAATCAAAGGGATGTTAGGAAGTATTTCTTCAGTCACAGAGTGGTCAGGCCGTGGAATAGCCTAGAAAGTGACGTAGTGGAGGCGGGAACCATACATAGTTTTAAGGCGAGGTATGATAGAGCTCATGGGGCAGGGAGAGAGAGGACCTAGTAGCAATCAGCGAAGAGGCGGGGCCAGGAGCTGTGACTCGACCCCTGCAACCACAAATAGGTGAGTACAAATAGGTGAGTACACACACACACACACTGTGCAATGGATCAGAGAATACCTGACAGGGAGGCAACATAGAGTCATGGTACGTAATGAGGTACCACAGTGGGCACCTGTGACGAGCGGGGTCCCACAGGGGTCAGTCCTAGGACCAGTGCTATTTCTGGTATATGTGAATGACATGATGGAAGGGTTAGACTCAGAAGTGCCCCTGTTCGCAGCTAATATGAAGTTAATGAGGAGAATTAAATCAGATGAGGACCAGGCAGGACTACGAAGAGACCTGGACAGACTGGACACGTGGTCCAGCAACTGGCTTCTCGAATTCAACCCTGCCAAATGCAAAGTCATGAAGATTGGGGAAGGGCAAAGAAGACCGCAGACAGAGTATAGGCTGGTGAACAAAGACTGCAAACCTCACTTAAGGAGAAAGATCTTGGGGTGACCATAACACCGAGCACGTCTCCGGAGGCACACATGAAACAGATAACTGCTACAGTATATGGGCGCCTGGCAAACCTGAGAATAGCGTTCCGATACCTTAGTAAGGAATCGTTCAAGACACTGTACACTGTGTACGTCATGCCCATACTGGAGTATGCAACACCAGTTTGGAACCCACACCTGGTCAAGCACGTCAAGAAATTAGAGAAAGTACAAAGGTTTGCAGCAAGGCTAGTTCCGGAGCTCAGGGGAATGTCCTACGAAGAAAGGTTGAGGAAAATCGGACTGACGACACTGGAGGACAGGAGGGTCAGGGGAGACATGATAACGACATACAAAATACTGCGTGGAATAGATAAGGTGGACAGAGACAGGATGTTCCAGAGAGGGGACACAGAAACAAGGGAGGCAGAACCATACATAGCTTTAAGACGAGGTATGACAAAGCTCAGGAAGCAGAGAGAGAGGACCTAGTAACGATCAGTGAAGAGGCGGGGCCAGGAGCTGAGTATCGACTCCTGCAACCACAATTAGGTGAGTACACACGACTAGAAGTGATATGAAATACTGAGGAATTGATAGGATGAACAGAGATTGTGTGAGAGATGGGAAACAGGAACACGAGTGCGCAGCTGGAAGTTGCAAACAGAGATGAGTCACAGGAATTTTAGGTATTTCTTCAGCCTAGAGTGATTAGGAAGTTGAACGACCTGGACAATAAAGTGGTAGAGACAGCATTCATACATAGCTTTAAGAAGAGGTACGATAAGTCTCTCGAAGAAAGGAGAGAGTGAACCCAATAGGGAAAATCTTAATTTATTTTTTAAAATATGCAATGTAATACATGGTAACCAGACATGAATTTGTCTACTCGAACTTGATCACTTCTCATAATGTGTGCGCAGCTTCATGGAAGTGTAGGAAGTGCGAGACCCGCACGTGAGCCTACCACCTCTCTAGATTACATTGAAAATCAAATCTTTTGCTTGTACTAAAATAACTCAGTTCATCCTAATGGGAAAATTGAGAGATAAAATGATGTAAACAATGAAGTAAATAACATAATGGTGTATTACTCAACAATATAGAGTAATTATATATATATATATATATATATATATATATATATATATATATATATATATATATATATATATATATATATATATATATATGCAAAACAACCACTGTGAAAGAATAGAGAAATTCCAAGCGCTTTCGTGACTACTCACATTATCAAGGAACTATGAAAGTAAAGCATCCAAGGAAGCTATATAAGGGGTCTGGCCAACACCTCACTATCAGATACCACAACAGTTAAACACCTGATGCGCGCCGGCCCAACTAGACAGATCCTTCACACAACCCACCAACAAACTATTCTACCCAAGAAATAAGAAATTTTAAAAAATATTATTTTTCCCGTGTATTATTAAATTCTTCCCAAATTCTATTAATTATAAATGGATCTAATTGTTTCATAAAAAGCAGTTTTGACAATAATATGAATATTTCCTTTGGTATTAGTGTCGATTAGACACTAGGCCTGTAGTATATGCGTGTTAGTTACCATGTGTGTGTGTGTGTGTGTGTGTGTGTGTGTGTTAGTTACCATTTAGTCCTAGGCACATGTCGATTAGACACTAGGCCTGTTGTATGTGCATGCGTGTGTGTGTGTACTCACCTATTTGTGGTTGCAGGGGTCGAGTCATAGCTCCTGGCCCCGCCTCTTCACTGATTGCTACTAGGTCCTCTCTCTCCCTGCTCCATGAGCTTTATCATACCTCGCCTTAAAACTATGTATGGTTCCCGCCTCCACTACTTCACTTTCTAGGCTATTCCACGGCTTGACTACTCTATGACTGAAGAAATACTTCCTAACATCCCTTTGATTCATCTGAGTCTTCAACTTCCAATTGTGACCTCTTGTGTCTGTGTCCCATCTCTGGAACATGTGTGTGTGTGTGTTAGTTACCATTTGGTCCTAGGCACATGTCGATTAGACACTAGGCCTGTTGCATGTGCATGCGTGTGTGTATGTCTGTCCGTGTGTATGTGTGTGCGTGTGTGTGTGTGTATGTGTGTGTGTGTGTGTGTGTGTGTGTGTGTGTGTGTGTGTGTGTGTATGTACTCACCTATTTGTACTCACCTATTTGTGGTTGCAGGGGTCGAGTCCTAGCTCCTGGCCCCGCCTCTTCACCGGTTGCTACTAGACCCTCTCTCTCCCCGCTCCATGAGCTTTATCAAACCTTGTCTTAAAACTGTGTATGGTTCCTGCCTCCACTACGTCATTTTCTAGGCTATTCCACTGCCTTACAACTCTATGACTGAAGAAATACTTCCTACTATCTCTCTGACTCATTTGTGTCTTCAACTTCCAATTGTGGCCTCTTGTTTCTGTGTCCCCTCCCTGGAACATCCTGTCCTTGTCCACCTTGTCTATTCCACGCAGTATTTTATATGTCGTTATCATGTCTCCCCTGACCCTCCTGTCCTCCAGTGTCGTCAGGCCGATTTCCCTTAATCTTTCTTCATAGGACATTCCCCTTAGCTCTGGAACTAACCTTGTTGCAAACCTTTGTACTTTCTCTAGTTTCTTGACGTGCTTTATCAAGTGCGGGTTCCAAACAGGTGCTGCATACTCCAGTATGGGCCTGACATACACGGTGTACAGTGTCTTGAATGATTCCTTACTAAGGTGTCGGAATGCTGTTCTCAGGTTTGCCAGGCGCCCATATGCTGCAGCAGTTATCTGATTGATGTGTGCTTCCGGAGACATGCTCGGTGTTATACTCACCCCAAGATCTTTCTCCTTGAGTGAGGTTTGCAGTCTTTGGCCACCTAGCCTATACTCTGTCTGTGGTCTTCTGTGCCCTTCCCCTATCTTCATGACTTTGCATTTGGCAGGATTAAATTCGAGAAGCCATTTGCTGGACCAGGTGTCCAGTCTGTCCAGGTCTCTTTGAAGTCCTGCCTGGTCCTCATCAGATTTAATTCTCCTCATTAACTTCACATCATCTGCAAACAGGGACACTTCTGATTCTAACCCTTCCATCATGTCGTTCACATATACCAAAAATAGCACTGGTCCTAGGACCGACCCCTGTGGGACCCCGCTCGTCACAGGTGCCCACTGTGTGTGTGTGTGTGTGTGTGTGTGTGTGTGTGTTAGTTACCATTTGGTCCTAGGCACATGTCGATTAGACACTAGGCCTGTTGTATGTGCATGCGCGTGTTTGTGTGTGTGTGTGTACTCACCTAACTGTTGTTGCAGGGCCGGGAAAATTCAGTCATTTCCTGACTGAGCTCGATAGAACTTGATGAATCCCCCAGTGAACGCCGCGGTTGGCGATCTAGCGTGACTGAAGAAACAGGTCCTGTTAAGAGATGCACACAGAATGAAGGCCAACAACAGTAGAAAGAAACGTTACGGAAAAAAACTTTAACCGAGACAACATTTTGCTCTATATAGAGTTTTGTCCCAGTAAAATCTTGTTGTTCAACTTGTGTGGTAAAGTTTTTATCATTAGCCACTCAGGTGTTCCGCTTTACGAGAATTTTAAAGTTTTCTATTAAAAATGTTTGTCTTACTTGATAACACGCATATAAAGCTTTCTATGAATATATAGAAAAAAATTGGGTTGATATTTTACATTACTAATGAAGCACTAAACCCATAGAGGTTATACAGTGCCTGTAGAAGGGGATATAACCATGTTTGATCCGAGGAAGGGAAGGATATTTCAAATTCCTAGAATCAAGGGCCCTTCACCAGCATCCATATACCCAGTTCCCTGAAAGGGCGGGGGTATATGGACAAGGACAAAGTTTACTGCTTAATGACAATGTTGCATGCAGTTCGACACTAAGCTCTTGGTTCCACCACGATATTACACTACGTAACTCTCACTCTCACTATTGCTAATTTAGTTTTCTTGATAAGACAGAAAGTTTTCCTCACACTTTAAATAAGATGAGCACTGTTTCACACACTGGGACCGGACGGAGGGGGTGATGACCTCCGGAATCGACTAGAGGTAGGTAAATCATTGACTTTGTAGTCCTGATATGAGATCGGGCCTCGGGGGCTATCCCTCAAAGTAACATAGAGGCCTAGTCTTGAGACCGGGCCACAGATACGATGATCCCCACAGCAATCAACAGAGCTATAAGACAACACTGTACATCCTCCCCGCAGATATCGAACTTCCAAACTGTTGCATCTGCCAAGCTCTTTAGTGCTGATGCATGACGCAATACGGTTGCCAGCTAGCAAGTAAGAAAAGAGTATTATTATCGTATTCACGGAGCTGCACTCAACCCGCAGGGACAATGTAATGCATGGAGAATAAGAGGTAACTAGGGCTGACCCCATGGAAAAGGAGGGCAGCTCCAATTCTTTAGCTAAAGGGCTTTTCACCGGCATCTAGGCACCCCCCTCCCCTTGAAGGGAGACGAGAGTAGCGGCAGACTTACCCATTGATTCTCGTATATTACTGTGGGATTACGTGTGATCATTGCTGGTGTGTAGCGGTTACCCAGGGAACAATCATAGCGAGTTTTGCGGTCTGATTCGAGTCTCCACCAGTTACTAACGGAACCCGGAATTCACCTGAAAAAAAAAATTAAGGCTCCCAATAAACTATAAATTCTATTATTAGACTTGTTACATAGAGCCTTGTGGTCATCACAGTTCTTACTATTAAAACATTGGCATAATATATCCAATTGCAATAATAATATGCTCCTTCAATCATCATATGGTCCTTAAAATCGTAAGACACAGTCATTTCGTGACTATTATAATTATCAAACAGTTTACAATAATCACTATAATTTTACACATATTACATAGACATTGTATGGGCAAATATTACGGCTGTTACCTTTCTTCATCTAGTAACAAAGAGTTGACTGATGTGGTTGGCCTCCCCGGAAAAGACAGGTCCCCGAAGAAGATAAGCTACTTGCCTTTTTAGGGTTATTCTGGGTTATTAACAACCTGGGGTTAAAAAATCTAGAAAAAAAGTTTATTTGAGGGTAAAAGTTCATAAGATACTTTGTATGGAGAGATGCTCTAGCAGATACTGTCCTGTATTTATTTGACAAGCATCAAACTTTATTGCAAGACGAAAACCCGGCGTCTGATTTTATGAAGTTGTTGAAAATTTGAGTTGTAGATGGCGATTTAAAAAGAGATTACTTCTCTTGAGTGCAGAAGCTGTCACAGTTGTCTTTCTTTTAATTCTGCTATCCTAAGTTACTTCTACATAATGTACCAAGAGCGTTGGCCTACGTCATCTATGAGACCATTGTAGAAATTTGAACTACTGTAGAATAAAGGAATATGATTGAAATGTACAAATGTACAAATCGACGGTCTTCTCCAGACGGTGACCCGCAGAATCCCGAGGTGTCGTAGCAAGTACTGATGGACAGCTACTAGCTGCAGGTGTTGCCGATGTCCTAGGCAGGGGAAACGGAAACTCTTTATCTGGGGTATTGAAAATAGCATGGTCATGGTGGCAACTACAAACCTGGAGTTGATTTCGGGGGTGACCGCCAACGTGACCCGGTCCCAAACTAGGCCTTCTGGGTGCTGGCCTGGTCAATCAGACATATATCACTGCCCAACGCATACATCATTATTATTATTATAATAGTTACCGACAACTATTCGGTCATTATTTCATATTTTACAACGCATAACCTATACATACAGGACGAAACTAGTAATCATTTATTGTGTGTCGTTTGTGATTAGAATCATTTCCTTTGATCACATCTAAGCTACGATAATAAATGTAAAACTAAATTAACATTATTTCTTATACGGCCCAGATTAAAGGGCCAAGTAAAAATTAGTTAAGACTCATTGAGTTATTCCCCTCCACGGAAATATTTAGTATTATTGCTATTACTACAGAGCCATACTACTCTGAGTTATGTGTAAAATATATTTTTCTACAAATTCAATATTCTGAGTTGTGTACAAGCATTCCCAACAGTAAATAGCCCCAGTAGATGCCTGGAGTTTACCTGGAGAGAGTTCCGGGGGTCAACGCCCCCGCGGCCCGGTCTGAGACCAGGCCTCCTGGTGGATCAGAGCCTGATCAACCAGGCTGTTGCTGCTGGCTGCACGCAAACCAACATACGAGCCACAGCCCGGCTGATCCGGAACTGACTTTAGGTGCTTGTCCAGTGCCAGCTTGAAGACTGCCAGGGGTCTGTTGGTAATCCCCCTTATGTATGCTGGGAGGCAGTTGAACAGTCTCGGGCCCCTGACTGCTAGCATTTAAGTATAAGATTGTTATATAACTAATCTTGACCCAACGTTAGGATTTTCTTATTAAATTTATGTGAAACTGTACGAGATATGACCAGAGCTTTGGTAAGATAGGGAAAGAAGAAGTATAGGTAAGGACGGAAATATGGGAAAGGGTTGGGGGTGGAGTGGGAAGTCGGGTAATAAAGGTAAGAGATTTGTCACTCGACCTCTGGGAAGAGCAGACGTGCGCTTGGACTGCTCCCTACTGATTAGATTTTTAGATTTTGCCACCGAAGTGGCTAGTTTATTGTGCACCCTATATCCATCCTGTGGACGGTAGCGCGAGAGCATGTGGATACACAAAAGGCCTAGGAACTAGGCCCCAAAGGGTTAACAGGAATACATATGGATTTATATCTACATATCTATAGTTCACTTATCTGTTACAAGCAAATTTAGGAAATTTGCTTAGTATATCTGGTATCTTATTTTCATTAATAAGATATCTTGACATGTCACATAGGTTATTATACTGTCTGTCTCTGTATTCCTCAATAAGTGGACAATTAAGCACATAGTGTTCAAGAGAGTGACCATATGCCTACTGACAACTGGTGAAAGCTTGGTTTTCACAAAATGGCCCAGCAGGGACGACGACGCGTAAACGCTGGATAGAATTGGTGCGAGGGGTGGTGTCTGCACAGAATGTTTCGGTATTGCTACCAGCTATTATTCATGATACTTATTGTGTCGCTAACGAGGAGTTATATGGTGTGGCATAACTGGCATTAAACGGTGCATACAGGATCTTCGTCAAACTCCACAACGCGGGTATCTACAAGAATGTACAGAGAACTTTCACGGCGCGCATAACAGAGATAAAACACCTCAATTATTGGGAGCGCTTGAGGTTCCTAAACCTGTATTCCCTGGAACGCAGGAGGGAGAGATACATGATTATATACACCTGGAAAATCCTAGAGGGACTAGTACCGAACTTGCACACGAAAATCACTCACTACGAAAGCAAAAGACTTGGCAGACGATGCACCATCCCCCCAATGAAAAGCAGGGGTGTCACTAGCACGTTAAGAGACCATACAATAAGTGTCAGGGGCCCGAGACTGTTCAACTGCCTCCCAGCACACATAAGGGGGATTACCAACAGACCCCTGGCAGTCTTCAAGCTGGGACTGGACAAGCACCTAAAGTCAGTTCCTGATCAGCCGGGCTGTGGCTCGTACGTTGGTTTGCGTGCAGCCAGCAGCAACAGCCTGGTTGATCAGGCTCTGATCCACCAGGAGGCCTGGTCACAGACCGGGCCGCTGGGGCGTTGACCCCCGGAACTCTCTCCAGGTAAACTCCAGGTAAACAGGTTTCAAGAGGTTTGTCTTGACGTCAACCCTGCTGTAAGTGTGCGACTGCGTGACGTGTCTCATTATTACACATGAATAAAGGTCTGAAATGTGCCTTTTGAGGCAGACGAGCAGGATCTTCAAGCTGTTTTTGAATGATATGGGATGGTTCACATGGCTATGGTGGGAAAGTGCACTGAAGAAATGTATTCTGGACTACCTGAGGGAACGTTCACATTGAAAATGATGTTGAGACACCCCCATCCCGTCATTTTGTGATCTTGGAAGATTTCAGAATGCAGCATCGCATTTGCCGAGTATGCGGGGCCTATGATCACATGGCGGTGAAGTGGTCGTTGGCAGGGGTCGAAGGATGCTGGACATCATCCGGAGGCTCTGGTTGTCCAGGAGGAGATGGCTGGGACGAGGGAGGGAACAACTATGCCAAGTTCGGCGTGGAGTGTGGAGGTGGAACAGACGAAGTTGCATGAGGCCTGTGTGACACTTCCAGGGATCCAGAGCACTCTGGGGCTGGAACCTGATGTTATAGGCAGTGTGACACCTGGGAGGCTCGACCAGTGGAGGCCATGATAGATACGGTGTTGCATGATCTGTTGGGTACCCCAGGTGCAGGGTTGGTGGAGGGGATTGTAGTGAACCTCACATCCGAGGTGGATTGGGGGGATGTGGTAGATGAAGTGACTGAGGATGGTGTGGCTGATCCTCTGGGGCTCTATACAGTGGAGGCAGTTGTTCATAATGGCCTCAAAGAGGAAGTGATGGAAGAGGATAGTGGTTCGCAAAAGAGGGTGGCTGCACTCTCTGATAGGAGGATATGTTAGCTCTGGTACAATGTCTGGTAAAAAGGTGTGGGCAGACGTGGCAAGGAGTGGCCCTAGAGGATCCAAAGGACCAGGGACTATGAAAGGTGGTTCTAGGGGGTCGGGTGGAGACTGGGGTGGTCGCCGTGCCCAAAGAAAAACCTCCTCTGTCAGCTTCAGGTGTTCAACTGTCAACATCATTGGTTTAAGGCATAGGTTGAAGTGTAAGTGATTTAGTGTGGCATAGGTTGAAGTGTAAGTGATTTAGTGCATTTTTAAGTCTAACCCTTGGGCACAACCTACTCCCACATTGGTCAAATGTGACACCACCTATGACTGCTGCACCTCTCCTGCCTATGGTATATAAGCTACTTCTCCACAGATATGCTGTATTCTTTTCAAGATTGATGGACTGACCACATCGACTCAAGGCAAAGGGACTGATTACCTCAAACTCCTCCTCTTCTTCACCATTCTCCTTTGTATGGACTGATGAACCCACTGTGTGGCAAAATGTTTCCTCAATAAAGATACCCAAGAGCACATGTGTCTAATTTATCATTGTGTGGTATGTTGCAAGGATGTAAAGCCACGGGGGGAGGGGTTATTCAGTAGTTTTGGGGGACCTGTTAAAGGAATGGGGTTGGTGGACATGCAGGGGGGGGGCATTGCATGGGAGGTGGAACACACCTTTGTGCAGAGGGGGTATGCAGCTAGGCTTGATCATTTGTATGTGACTAGGACGGCAGAAGTTAGGAAGGTGCGTTTGTTGGACATGGTTTTTTTGGACCATAGAGGAGTATTGGTGGAGTTGGGTTGGGAAGAACTGCCTCACAGGTATGGGAGTTACTGAAAATTGAACGTCCAGCTGCTGCTAAATGTCAAGGAAGGGAGGGTTTTGTTCACGAGATTGTGGAAGAGCCTCTGGACGAGGGAGAGTGGGGTGGGGGGTTTGTTGAGTTGGTGGGATAAGGTAGCTAAGCAGCAGATCTGGGACTTTTGTGTTTGGAGGGTGTGGAGGGAGGCTCAGTTTGCCTATGGGCTTATTAGGTATCTTGAGGGGCAGTTGTAGGACTGTTATGGAATAAGGGGGGCAGGAGGGGTTGGAGGAGGTGGTGTGGGGAGACAGGCTATTGGCATGTGTCCTGCATGGGCAGCAGCATTGGAAAGCGGCCACAGAAATGGTAGGATTGTGTGTGCATGAGGAGATGGGAGGGTATAGGGATGGGCAAGAGTCGGTCACAACGGATGGTATGGGAGGTTATGTGGATGCCTGGTACAGGTCATATATGAGGAATGTCGGTTTGCAGGAGGCTGCTTTATGGGGCAGTGGGGGTTGGGTAAGATGTGTTCCTGAGAAAAGGGACATGGAAGCGTTAGGGGGGATTATCGAGGAGGATGAGGTATGGATGGTATTGATGGGAATGCGTAGGGGTAAGGTGCCAGGGATTCATGGTCTGCCAAGTAAATTCTATGTACAACATTGGGGTGTTTTGGAGGGGTTGTTGGTGAGGTTGTTCAGTGTGATGGAGAGGGGAGAGATGGGGTTTTGCAAGCAACAGTGGTTGTGGTCATGGTACCAAAGGGATGGTCCATCAACGATGAGGGACTATCGGGCAATATTGCTTATGTGTGTGGAATATAAATTATTTGCTAAATACTGGGCAACTGGTTGAAAAGGGTCATTGGTAGAGTTGCTGCAGTCAGGCAATATGGGGTGCCAGGGAGGTCAATGTATGAGTGGCATGAGGTAATTAGAGGATTTATAGAGTGTGTGCATAAGGAGGGGGGGGAGTGTTGGCACTGGATTGGAGTGCAGCATCTGATAATGTGGAAAAGGAAGCTTTCTGGCGTATTATGCGGTGGCAGGTGGCAAGGGTTTGGTAAGAGATCGTGCATTGGGCGCACACATTATATCTTGGGGCGGGTATGTGTGTGCAGGTGAATGGAAGGGTGGGGTCGTTCATCATGATGGGAAGGGGTTTGAGACAGGGTCGTCCCCTCTCTCAGCTTCTTTTTGTGTGCTTGCAGGATCATGTTTATAGGGTGGTGGAGATGTGTGTGAGGGAAGGGGTGATGGGGGTCTGGGTTGTGGCAGACTGGGAATTGTTGGTTATGTTAATGATACAACAGTCCTGGTGCACGGTGGGGAGAATTTAGGGAGTGTGGGGCAGCTTGTGAATTTATTTGGGGAGGCAACAGGCATGTGGGTGAATGTAGCTAAGTCGAAGTTCATGGGGATTAGAGACTGGGATGGGAGGGAAAGTGGGGAAGACAGAGGGAGGTGGTGTACAGTGGATCAGGTGAAGATTTGTTGGGTTGTGTACATGAGGGATGAGAGAGAGGTGAGGCATGTCAACTCCGGCTGTGCTGTGGATTGCATGATTGGAAGATTAGAGGGGTTGTGGCCGAATCACCTCACGCTGCACCAAAGGGTAATAGTGGTTAATGTACTTCTATATAGCAAAATACAGCATGTGGCATCAGTGTAACCATTGGTACCAAAGGATGTTAAGCTTCTGTTGTGTAAGGTATTCCATTTCATTTGGGGGTCTGGATGTGATTGGTTGAGGTGGGGGATGGCAACACTCCCAGTATGCCAGGGAGGGCTGGGGTTAATTCCTTTGGAGTGTAGACTGAAGAGTGTTTATAGGAAGTGTGTGTTCATGCAGGTGAGAGGGGTAGGAGGGATAGGCACTGACTATGAGGATGACCAGAGGTGGTGGGGGATAGGGATTTAAGGAATTGTGAGGATATGCTACAGGTGTTAATGCATGTTAGGGATCAGGTGCATCTGTGGGTTGAGGTCATCGAGAAAGTGGTAGGGACTTGGGAGTGGTTTCTGTGGCAGGGGCATACCCAATGTACGCGTGGACGGATATTTGGGGTCCTGGAGTTTACCTGGAGAGAGTTCTGGGGGTCAATGCCCCTGCGGCCCGGTCTGTGACCAGGCCTCCTGGTGGATCAGAGCCTGATTAACCAGGCTGTTACTGCTGGCTGCACGCAAACCAATGTACGAGCCACAGCCCGGCTGGTCAGGAACCGACTTTAGGTGCTTGTCCAGTCCCAGCTTGAAGACTGCCAGGGGTCTGTTGGTAATCCCCCTTATGTATGCTGGGAGGCAGTTGAACAGTCTCATAGATCTAAACTTACTCCCTGTTCAGTACATCCACACCTACTACTGTGCAATCTACATCTACAGGACCTTAAACTCCAATATCAACCTTGACCTAAAACGCTTTTTTGATAGTTGTGACAGAACCCACAAGCATAACACCAGACACAAACATCTCTACGACATTTCCTGTGTCCGACTAAACCTTTACAAAAATTCAATGTATGTCAAAGGCCCTAAAATCTGGAACACCCTACCTGAGAACTCTAGAACTGCAGACACATTCATCACCTTCAAAACTACCATTAGAAAACATCTTATCTCCCTGATACACCCCGTCAACTAACTACACGAATACCACCTGGTGGTTCACACTTACACTCACTCACCCATTTGACCATAAACAGAAATATTAATCTCAATCTTAAAATAATGAATCCTGTGATACTCCAATACTGAAACTATGTACTGTGCCAAAACAAAAGCATTCACATTGCTAAACTCACAAACTAGTATTTAGTCACTTAGCCATAATACCAACTTACCTCATAATTCGTAATATTTTAAAATTAAGAATTAAACTAAGTCTGCCCGAAATGCCTAGCCATGCTAGGTGTTCTAGTGGTACACTCTGTAATCATTATTTTACTACATGTAAACCACACAATAACCAAATTCTGTAAACTCAGCATTGTAATCCTTATAGAGAATAAACTTTGAATTTGAATTTGAATTTGAATTCATGGGATCCTGCTGTTGGGAGTTTACCTGGAGTTTACCTGGAGAGAGTTCCGGGGGTCAACGCCCCCGCGGCCCGGTCTGTGACCAGGCCTCCTGGTGGATCAGCGCCTGATCAACCAGGCTGTTGCTGCTGGCTGCACGCAAACCAACGTACGAGCCACAGCCCGGCTGATCAGGAACTGACTTTAGGTGCTTGTCCAGTGCCAGCTTGAAGACTGCCAGGGGTCTGTTGGTAATCCCCCTTATGTGTGCTGGGAGGCAGTTGAACAGTCTCGGGCCCCTGACACTTATTGTATGGTCTCTTAACGTGCTAGTGACTCCCCTGCTTTTCATTGGGGGGATGGTGCATCGTCTGCCAAGTCTTTTGCTTTCGTAGTGAGTGATTTTCGTGTGCAAGTTCGGTACTAGTCCCTCTAGGATTTTCCAGGTGTATATAATCATGTATCTCTCCCTCCTGCGTTCCAGGGAATACAGGTTTAGAAACCTCAAGCGCTCCCAGTAATTGAGGTGTTTTATCTCCGTTATGCGCGCCGTGAAAGTTCTCTGTACATTTTCTAGGTCGGCAATTTCACCTGCCTTGAAAGGTGCTGTTAGAGTGCAGCAATATTCCAGCCTAGATAGAACAAGTGACCTGAAGAGTGTCATCATGGGCTTGGCCTCCCTAGTTTTGAAGGTTCTCATTATCCATCCTGTCATTTTTCTAGCAGATGCGATTGATACAATGTTATGGTCCTTGAAGGTGAGATCCTCCGACATAATCACTCCCAGGTCTTTGACGTTGGTGTTTCGCTCTATTTCGTGGCCAGAATTTGTTTTGTACTCTGATGAAGATTTAATTTCCTCATGTTTACCATATCTGAGTAATTGAAATTTCTCATCGTTGAACTTCATATTGTTTTCTGCAGCCTACTGAAAGATTTGGTTGATGTCCGCCTGGAGCCTTGCAGTGTCTGCAATGGAAGACACTGTCATGCAGATTCGGGTGTCATCTGCAAAAGAAGACACGGTGCTGTGGCTGACATCCTTGTCTATGTCGGATATAAGGATGAGGAACAAGATGGGAGCGAGTAATGTGCCTTGTGGAACAGAGCTTTTCACCGTAGCTGCCTCGGACTTTACTCTGTTGACGACTACTCTCTGTGTTCTGTTAGTGAGGAAATTATAGATCCATCGACCGACTTTTCCTGTTATTCCTTTAGCACGCATTTTGTGCGCTATTACGCCATGGTCACACTTGTCGAAGGCTTTTGCAAAGTCTGTATATATTACATCTGCATTCTTTTTGTCTTCTAGTGCATTTAGGACCTTGTCGTAGTGGTCCAATAGTTGAGACAGACAGGAGCGACCTGTTCTAAACCCATGTTGCCCTGGGTTGTGTAACTGATGGGTTTCTAGATGCGTGGTGATCTTGCTTCTTAGGACCCTTTCAAAGATTTTTATGATATGGGATGTTAGTGCTATTGGTCTGTAGTTCTTTGCTGTTGCTTTACTGCCCCCTTTGTGGAGTGGGGCTATGTCTGTTGTTTTTAGTAACTGTGGGACGACCCCCGTGTCCATGCTCCCTCTCCATAGGATGGAAAAGGCTCGTGATAGGGGCTTCTTGCAGTTCTTGATGAACACAGAGTTCCATGAGTCTGGCCCTGGGGCAGAGTGCATGGGCATGTCATTTATCGCCTGTTCGAAGTCATTTGGCGTCAGGATAACATCGGATAGGCTTGTGTTAATCAAATTTTGTGGCTCTCTCATAAAAAATTCATTTTGATCTTCGACTCTCAGTCTGGTTAGCGGCTTGCTAAAAACTGAGTCATATTGGGACTTGAGTAGCTCACTCATTTCCTTGTTGTCATCTGTGTAGGACCCATCTTGTTTAAGTAGGGGCCCAATACTGGACGTTGTTCTCGATTTTGATTTGGCATAGGAGAAGAAATACTTTGGGTTTCTTTCGATTTCATTTATGGCTTTTAGTTCTTCTCGCAATTCCTAACTCCTGTAAGATTCCTTTAGCTTAAGTTCGATGCTTGCTATTTCTCTGACCAGTGTCTCCCTACGCATTTCAGATATATTGACCTCTTTTAGCCGCTCTGTTATTCTTTTCTGCCGCCTGTAAAGGGAGCGCCTGTCTCTTTCTATTTTACATCTACTCCTCCTTTTTCTTAGAGGAATAAGCCTTGTGCATACATCGAGTGCCACCGAGTTAATCTGTTCTAGGCATAAGTTTGGGTCTGTGTTGCTTAGTATATCTTCCCAGCTTATATCGGTTAGGACTTGGTTTACTTGGTCCCACTTTATGTTTTTGTTATTGAAGTTGAATTTGGTGAATGCTCCCTCGTGACTAGTCTCATTTTGTCGGTCTGGGGCTCCTCGCATACATGTCTGAACCTCAATTATGTTGTGATCTGAGTATATTGTTTTTGATATGGTGACATTTCTTATCAGATCATCATTGTTAGTGAATATGAGGTCTAGTGTATTCTCCAGTCTAGTAGGCTCTATTATTTGCTGGTTTAAATTGAATTTTGTGCAGAGATTTAAAAGCTCGTGTGAGTGTGAGTTTTCATCAGAGCTGCCTCCTGGTGTTATTACTGCAACAATATTATTTGCTATATTCCTCCATTTTAGGTGCCTTAAGTTGAAATCCCCCAGGAGCAAGATGTTGGGTGCAGGAGCTGGAAGATTTTCCAGACAGTGGTCAATTTTTAACAGCTGTTCCTGGAATTGCTGGGATGTTGCATCCGGAGGCTTGTAGACTACCACAATGACTAGGTTTTGGTTCTCGACCTTTACTGCTAAAACTTCCACTACGTCATTTGAGGCATTAAGCAGTTCTGTGCAAACAAGTGACTCTGCAATGTACAGGCCAACCCCCCCCCCCCTTTTGCCTGTTCACTCTGTCACATCTGTATAGGTTGTAACCTGGGATCCATATTTCATTGTCCAAGTGATCCCTTATGTGGGTCTCAGTGAAAGCCGCGAACATTGCCTTTGCCTCTGCAAGCAGTCCACGGATGAAAGGTATTTTGTTGTTTGTTGCTGGCTTTAGACCCTGTATATTTGCAAAGAATGTTATCGGACTGGTGGTATTGTTGGTACTGGTGTGACGTTTTGTTTTAAATGTATTTAACCCTTGGTTACAGGGTTTCATGTCCTCTTTATGTATTGTATTTTAAATAAAATATATAAAAAATAAAAATAAAGGTAAGTGGACTAACCACTTTGGCGCAATTTATACAAGTGTGTGTTGTGTTATTCATGAATACATTAAATTTATAAGGTATGTGTACCTCCTGCCCATCAGTTGCACACAGTTATACCAGCATGGCATTGAGTTGGAAGGATGCATACTATTTGCAATTGCCTTTTTCATTTTATTAACCTAAGTACAACCGAACGTGTTCATATATAAGGAAGAACTATCAAAATTCCTCAACATTAGCAATTTATAAGGCCCAAATTAATGGGCCAAGTAAAAATTAGTTAAGACTCATTGAGTTGTTCCCCTCCACGGAAATCTTTAGTAAAAGGCGAAAGATTTATTCGTTTTGAAGGGAAACCAGAGTTAATGTTTAACCAAGTTGGTCACACCAACGACGCCACACTGAGGCAACACATCCAAACAACTCTCCATGCAAGAAAGGCATATTGGGATATTTGTTATATCATTACATATATTATTGTGGGGGATAGAAGTATGTTGAATTTTCATTTTATAAGTAACAACCATACTATCTATTCCACGGGAAAAAATTAATCATAGTGATTTTTTATTTAAGAGAGGCCTTCTACGTGAAAGTTATTATGTAAACGTTTATTATATACATACATTTGTTTTAATGAAAACTAACCCAACATGAAGATAAGATAAGATAAGATTTCTTTCGGATTTTTAACCCCGGAGGGTTAGCCACCCAGGATAACCCAAGAAAGTCAGTGCGTCATCGAGGACTGTCGAACTTATTTCCATTGGGGTCCTTAATCTTGTCCCCCAGGATGCGACCCACACCAGTCGACTAACACCCAGGTACCTATTTGCTGCTAGGTGAACAGGACAATAGGTAAGGAAACGTGTCGAAATGTTTCCACCCGCCGGGAATCGAACCCGGGCCCTCCGTGTGTGAAGCGGGGGCTTTAGCCACCAGGTCACCCAAAATTCCTCAACATTAGCAATTTATAAGGCCCAAATTAATGGGCCAAGTAAAAATTAGTTAAGACTCATTGAGTTGTTCCCCTCCACGGAAATCTTTAGTAAAAGGCGAAAGATTTATTCGTTTTGAAGGGAAACCAGAGTTAATGTTGTGACCAAGTTGGTCACACCAACGACGCCTCACTGAGGCAACACATCCAAACAACTCTCCATGGAAGAAAGGCATATTGGGATATTTGTTATATCATTACATATATTATTGGTATATATATATATATATATATATATATATATATATATATATATATATATATATATATATATATATATGTATATATATATATATATATATATATATATATATATATATATATATATATATATATATATATATATATATATATATATATATATATATATATATATATATATATATATATATATATATATATGTATATATATATATATATATATATATATATATATATATATATATATATATATATATATATATATATATATATATATATATATATATATGTATATATATATATATATATATATATATATATATATATATATATATATATATATATATATATATATATATATATATATATATATATATATATATATATATATATATATATATATATAGACAGTGGAACCTCAAATATCGAACTTAATCCGTTCCTGAAGCTAGTTCTAAATTCGAAAAATCTGAAAATCGAAGCAATATTTCCCATAAGAAATAATGGAAATACAATTAATCTGTTCCAGAAACCCAAAAATATTCACAAAAAAGTACATTTTATAGATTAATTACAATTTTACATACACACAACAAATACTAGAGTGTTCAATTATGTATATAAATATAAAATAACATTTTACTTAGATCGACACCATGCCTAACCCTTCTAGGGTAGGGTAGGTGCCTGAGTCCGAGCCTTTAGCTCACAAGACTGTCATTCCCATTAGCCCCCTTGGGGCGGGGATGGCAGACCAGAGAGGCCTAGCTTGTGGCTAGGTCTGGGGACAGTTGGTCCCAAAGATGAGGAGGTACTTGTGCCTCCTCCTATGGGAGACTTAGGTCTCAGACACTCCCTAAAGAGGGAGCCAAGGCCGGGCCACCACTTGGAAAAGGCCCGGGCCGGGAAAATACCGGCTAATCTTTAATAATAATAATAATAATAATTTTACTTACCTTTATTGAAGATTGGTGATGGCATCTGGAAGATAGGGAGGAAGAGAGAGGGAGTTGGGGTTAGTGTTTGGAAGGAGAATCCCCCTCCATGAGGACTTCAGGTAAAGCCCTCTCTGGGGTTACTTCCCTTCTCTGTCTTTTAAGCAGGATGGCCTCCAAATCTCGGCCAACGTTTTTTTTTTTAACCGATTTCTTTTATTTTTGGTGTACTTTTAGAGGTGCATATGTAGAAGAATGTGACAAAGTTTCAGTATGATTGGCCAACAAACAACAGAGAAAAAAATTAACATAATTTTGATATATGGCCTGGTGGCTAAAACTCCCGCTTCACACACGGAGGGCCCGGGTTCGATTCCCGGCGGGTGGAAACATTTCGACACGTTTCCTTACACCTGTTGTCCTGTTCACCTAGCAGCAAATAGGTACCTGGGTGTTAGTCGACTGGTGTGGGTCGCATCCTGGGGGACAAGATTAAGGACCCCAATGGAAATAAGTTAGACAGTCCTCGATGACGCACTGACTTTCTTGGGTTATCCTGGGTGGCTAACCCTCCGGGGTTAAAAATCCGAACGAAATCTTATCTCTTATCTTACCTGACAAACTGGCACTACGAGTGGCACTTCCGACAATCCCAACTGTTAGAATACATCTAGCACGACTTTTTAAAATAGCCATTTCATCTAATATATCTTATTATCATGGTAAAAAAAATACATTTGACAGAATTTTTGGCATTCACCAAAATATCTGCCTTTTACCTCCCACAGAATCAAAAATATTTGAGATGTTCCAAAAATCTATTTTTTAAATAGTCAAACACACTTTGTTTTATACTGTCTGTGAAAAAAAAAATCATTCCCCTCAAGGAAGGTTCCTTGATGTTGGTGAGGGGCTCTTGATTTAGGGAATTGGATCTGTGCTCCAGTTCCCCGAATTAAGCCTGAATGCCTTCCACATCCCCCCCCCCCCAGGCGCTGTATAATCCTCCGGGTTTAGCGCTTCCCCCTTGATTATAATAATAATAATAATAATGTGAAAATCATTTCAATGCAATCATTAATAATGGCGTAGTAAAGCGAAATAAGTGAATAAGTTACTTCCGAGATATAGGCCTAGAACGCCGGCCGGCCCGCCGTCTCAAAAAAAAAAAAAATTCGCGAAAATCGCGTTTGTTTAGGTGTATGTCTTAGTAAACTGGTGTTCTAGTGCAGTTACCCTCTTCAAAATACCGTTTTCTATCACTCAGTTTAATTTAGTTTAATATGTTTATTATGCACCCCATACCCATCCTGTGGGCGGTAGTCAAAAGATTACAGAGGTACATAATGGGTCCAGGGACTGGGCCTCAAAGTTTTGATAGCTGAGCAAGCTACAGAGGCAATGAACTCACAATTTACAAAGGTAATGAACTCACAATTTACAAAGGTAATGAACTCCAGGTAGTGTGGAAAATTTTTAATTTTCCGAAACTATAGCGCCTAATAGGTGTTTTATGGGCCGATAGGAGTCAAAATGTATTTGAAAATGGAGTAGAACCAAGAGTTCCCTTGGCGCATGCGCGGATGTGCGGGGGAGGGAGGCGCGTATTGTTTTGAATGGTGGTGAGGAAGCTGAGAAAACATGGAACCACGAAATTGACGTTCACGGTGGCCTAAGGATTAATATAGGCCTCATTTCATAATAAGAAGTGTCGTAACTGTTCCTGGTAGAGAGTGAGGGAACGGGATTTACGGGACCACAGTAATAGAGTGGTAAAAGTGTGATAAGAGAAAGAGCGGGCGACTGACGCGTCACAATGGACTGTGTCCTGGGGAAAATTACCCTTGGATTAATCATCACTCATCGGTCTCAGATCTTAATGGAGTGACCTCTAGTTTGTATAATAGTTATGAGACGTTAAATCGTCTTGTGAATTGTAATGTAATTAATGATAATAACGCTAAGTTAAGAAAATATGTGAAGTGAAATAAGTCGTTTGCTCCGAGTGAACACGCTAGACCTCGTTGTTAACGAGACGAGGAAAGGGAAACTCCTTGAGTCACAACGTCTAAAGCAGGACAAACCAGCGGATACCTCGTCCTGCTGGAATGAGAATCGTGTCGGTGTAGCAGGACATCGAAAATGAGATGGTGAATCAAGAAATGAGGAGTATCAATCACCCACAGTTAAGTAACCCTTCTAGTTATAGCAACCTTAGACTGGCCAGTGGTGGTATGTTATAATTAGATAGGTTACGAGTGATCCAGCTACATCAAGTGACCACCAGAGAACATCTGGTAAGTAGTGGGATTATGTACAAATGTTTTCCTTGACGGATGTATCCATGTGTGTCCTACCCCCCCCCCCTTCATTCAGTTAAACTAATATAATCTATACAGTCCACAATTAATTAGTAGCCCCGTACTTGTGGGTGCTATCCAATCCATACTGGTCTCGGATAGATATGGATAAGATTGTGAGGCCGAAGGAATCACTTGCCGCGACCAGGGGTGATTAAGTTTTCTCACATGTCTACCCGGGGTGACTACGGTAAACATACAGTTAAGCACCCTAGAAAATTTTCCATATCTGCCCGCTGGTCCTTCCTGAACCGGATGCAATCAGTGAAAAAATTAATTGAATTAATTACTTAATAATTAAGTGACTGATTGAAGGAAGTGGGTATAGGGTACACAAGTTTAATCGATCGTGTGGTGGATGATAATTAGCCCAATAAATTGCTAGCACATGGGTGGCTAGGATTTATACAAGAGTAAAGTGCAAGAATTACTCTTATAAAGCGTCTACTTAAGTAGTATAATGGGTGATTATTAATTCCCTAACCATGGCTGGGTCTGAGGAAGTTAGTGCGACTGGCAAGTCCATGGATGCCAAAGCAAAGAAAGCGTCACTACAAGCTCGGAAGGGTCATGTTACTAAATCATACAAGAAGTGTATGGAGTTAATGAAACAAGAAACGGTAAACCCTGATGAATTAAAGCTACACCTAGATGCCTTAGGAAATAGACATGAGTCATATAGATTGTGGTTTAAAGACTATGAAAAAGAGCTGCTAGAGAACTGTGCAGATGATGCTGAAAGGGAGCGACTGCTAGATCAACATTATGAAGTGGAGGACAACATTGTGTCCTGCAAAACTAAGGCTTTGGAGAAGATAAAGGGTGTAAACAATGTTGTTGGTCAACCTAGTAAGGAAAGTCAGAGGCATCTACCAAAACTCCCAGAATTATGTATGCCTGTGTTTAATCCGGGAGAACACTGGGAGGAGTTTTGGTCTATCTTCAAAGCAGTCGTACATGATAGGAGTGATCTTGCAAGTGTTACCAAATTATGCTATTTAAAGGGACAGGTAAGGGGAGATGCACATGTTCTCATACAAGCATTCCCAAATGTAGATGACTCCTATAGTGAGGCAGTTGACTTGTTGGAGGTCACTTACGGCAACTTGGAGCAAAGTAGGCTGGACCTAGTAGCTAATTTGGCTAATTTGAAGACTCCAGATCACAACCGCAACAGTTTACAGCAATTTAGGATCAAACTAGAAAGCACTCTTAAGACCTTGAGTAATAAATATGATCTGGAGGGAGCAGAGTGGTTGTTGAGTGCCTTGATTCAGAATAAATTGAACCACAAGACCATAGAGTGGTTATCTAACAGATATCACAAGGGTTACTTCAGGTTGGAAGAAATGAGAGTGGGACTGCAAGAGCTAATTGTCCAACTGCAGACCAGCCAACCCATTACCTCTAGGAATACCACGTCTACAGACCCCAGTGCACATGCCAAGTTCCACAAAGGGAAACCTTATCCTAATATCAATAATCCTAAGCCACCTACTACACGGGGTTACGTAGGCACGTATCAAGTGACAGGTGCCAGTTATAGTGGTTCTCCACCTCCAAGCAAGAGGAGGAAGTACCACAATAAGGGTAGCCCAGTTGATAAGAGGTCAGGCAAGGAAAGGAGAGATTGTATCTTCTGCAACGGTACTCATTTCTCTAAGAACTGTAATGCCTATAATTCATGGGATGTTAAAGTGGAAAGATTGGAAGAGCTTGCTAGATGTATCAGGTGTCTAGGAAATCATAATGTAAGGGATTGCCGTGCTAACTTGCACTATTGTTATCAGTGTAACAAGGGAAGACACCACATAGCTATGTGTAAGGGCAGATCTAACCGTAATGATGGTAACAATAGTACTGATAGTGATAATAACCCAGACACAACAGTAGCCCACGTAAAGATTGCAGCTAACGTCGGTAATGATGGCCTAGCTGAGGTAGCTTTGCCTGTGTTGGATGTGGCGATTAATGATAAACGGCGTAAATCCAAAACTGTAACAGCATTACTGGATCAGGGATCACAACGTACCTTCATAAAACGTAACTGCCTTAATGGGATGAAGGTACAAATGGGAGATCCTGCTATACTCAAGCTATCTGGCTTTCTCTCGAATAAGAAGGCCCAGTCATACAACACTGTTTATGTAACTGTCCGGCTGGGCAATGAGAGAAAACGTATTAATGCCGTAATTGTGGATAGGCTCCCAGAGAAAATATCTACAATAGGGCTTGGTAACGCTACTGAAAGGCTTTCGAGCAAGGTAGATTTGGCACCTTCGGGTATAAATAATGATTCGGTGGGGCCAATAGATATTTTGATAGGTAGTGACCATTATGCCACCTTTGTAAAGGGTATGACAAAGAAATGCGGAGTCACCCTTCTAAGGACCGCCGGAGGTCACGTGATGTATGGCAGGCTTCCTCGTACCGATAATGAATGACTGGAGGAATCCATAAATACAGTTACGGTGTGTCTTACTCATGAAGTATCACCCCAGTATAAATATACTTCAATAGAGGATGAAGTTGAACCTGTGTATAAATTATGGGAATTGGACAGCATAGGGATCAATGTAAATGAAGAAAGTCCAGATGATTCCTTTACTCAAGAACAATACGAGAAGGATGTTAAATTTGAATCTGGACAATACTGGGTGAGACTTCCGTGGAAGCTGA
Organism: Cherax quadricarinatus; assembly: GCF_038502225.1. Lineage (NCBI taxonomy): Eukaryota > Metazoa > Arthropoda > Malacostraca > Decapoda > Parastacidae > Cherax > Cherax quadricarinatus. Next base: position 39,888,221 of record NC_091302.1, on the reverse strand, counting down.
ACCATCCAGACCTACCAACTAATTACCGGATGGCGTATGGACAATTAAAGGCTCAGCTCCACGAATTGAGCAAGACACCAGAACTGTTGACTGCTTACGATGATATAATTAATGAGCAGTTAAATAATAAATTCATAGAGGAGGTACCTCCCGAGCAAACCCAGATTTATGGTCACTATTTACCACACCACGGAGTGAAGAAGGATTCTAAGACCACTCCTCTGAGGATTGTGTTTAATTGTAGTGCCAGGAGTAATAAAAGTGTACCTAGTTTGAATGACTGTTTGATGACTGGTCCGTCGTTGACGGAAAAACTGGGAGACATACTACTAAACTTCAGGGTTAAGAATTATGCCTTTACAGCAGACATAAGTAAAGCTTTCCTGAGAGTGGGTCTGCAGGAGGCTGACCGGGATTGCACTAGGTTCTTATGGCCCGAGAATCCTAGTGACCTACTTAGTCCCCTGAAGACTTTTCGCTTCAGGAGTGTATTGTTTGGTGCTACCTCCAGTCCGTTCCTACTCCAGGCAACGATAAATGCACACCTTAAGCGTACGGGTGGTCCACTGAGTGGAGTAATGGGTAAACAATTTTATGTGGACAATTTCCTGGGGGTGACGTCTACTGAAGAGGAACTAATGAGCATATACGCAGGGGCTAATGAAATAATGCAAGGTGCAAATATGCCCCTGAGGGAATGGAACAGTAATTCGTCCAGCTTAAGAGCTCAAATAAATAAAGACAACCCTGGAGTTGAAGTGTCCAAATATTCTAATGTGCTGGGACTGACTTGGGACACAGAGGGAGACTTGTTATCGTTAAAGTCTAATGACTACAGCATGCCCAATAAATTAACCAAGAGAGTCTTGCTTGCAGAAGTTTCAAAATGCTTCGATCCACTAGGCTTAGTGTCCCCACTTACCATAAGAGGAAAATTGTTGATACAAGAAGCATGGAAGCTTAAGTGTGCTTGGGATGAAACCCTACCTGAGGAATTTGTTGAAAGGTGGGAAGAACTAATAGGGGAATATGTAAAATTACCAATGTTGAAGTTCCCCCGTAATGTGGCCAGTCAAGAGGGAGAAAATGTACTCCACATTTTTTGCGATGCTTCGAAATTAGCATATGGAGCAGTCGCTTACCTTCAATGTAATAGTGCCATTTCTCTTGTTATGTCTAAGGCTAAGGTGGCTCCAATCAAATCACGCACCTTACCTCAGTTGGAATTAACGGCCATTTATGTAGGTGTCAAATTAGCCAATTATATAAGAAATAAATTGCGAGAGATAAATATCAGCGACACCGTAATTTGGTCTGATAACGAGGTATCCTTACAATGGATTCGTAATGGTAACAGTAAGATTGTGTATGTACAAAACAGAGTCGCTGAAATCCATCAAATGCAGGAGAAACATAACAGTTTGGGTCAGCATATGTTAACCTTTAATCACATTCCTGGTGACGAGAACCCAGCTGACTTCTTGTCTCGAGGCTTGACTTATGGAAAATTTGTGAGTGCTTTATCGTGGTTTAAAGGGCCAAGTTGGCTGGTGGACAAAATTAACTGGCCGGTGCAAAAGGCACATATTGCTCCTGTCGAAATTACGGTGAGCACCGCTCCGGTCAGTAGTCCCTCCTTAGCCATTGATATGAACAGGTATTCTTCCTTACCTAAGCTGATTAGTGTGACCAGGTTAGTGTTTAAATTTATAAGTAAGATGAATATCTCACATAATTTTCCCCATCCCCTGAAATACTGGCTACAGAGGGTACAAGAAGAAACCTACAGGGATGAGATTAAATTCATGATGGACGGAAAAATTGTGAAAGGCTCAATAATAGAAAAGCTGGGGCTGTATTTAGAGGATGATGTAATTAGATGCAGAGGCAGGTTACAGAATGCTGAATTGGGGGAATATGCTAAGCACCCTATCTTGCTGCCCAAAACTCATCACCTGACAACCTTGATTGTCTTTAATGCCCATAATAACGTGATGCACGGTGGGGTACAGGATACCTTAAACTGTATTCGGGAAACCTTCTGGATTCCACAAGGACGGCAAAGTGTAAAGGGGGTTATCAAGTCGTGTGTAATATGTCGCCGGGTGGATGCCAGAACCTACATGTACCCAGGTCCTCCACCATTGCCCAAGGAACGCGTGCAGTTGGTAAAACCATTTGATGTGACCGGAGTGGACTATAGTGGGCCAATCATTTTGACAGGTACTTCAGATGGTGTCCCCTTGAAGGTGTATGTATGTCTATTTACTTGTACAGCTACTAGGGCTGTTCATCTAGAAGTGGCTCAGGACTTGTCTACAGAACAGTTCATACAGCTGTTCCGGAAATTTGCAGCTAGACGATCCTGTCCAAGATTGATGATCTCAGATAATGCCACCAATTTTGTAGCGGGTGCTCAACACTTGATGAAATTAAATAAGAGTGATGATGTACAGTCTTTGTTGACCCAGCGAGGGTGTGTCTGGAAATTTATTACTCCCAGAGCCCCCTGGCAGGGAGGACTGTACGAAAGAATGATAGGTACAGTGAAAAGATGTCTTCGTAAGGTGCTACACAGGAAGAGAATTGATTTGGAGGAGTTCCGGGCAGTGTTGGTGGAGGCAGAAAATCGAGTGAACAATCGCCCTCTGTCATACATGAGCGACACTCCTGACGCGGAGATACTGACTCCCTCTCACCTAATATGTGGACAAAGGTTAGAAGCTGCGCCTATCTATAGAGATAATCCCGAGGGAAGTGATGAGGATTATAATAACGTGACTGTGTTGAGTGACAAGTTCAAAATGTTAAATAAGGTAATTATTCATTGGTCTGATGTGTGGCGTAAAGAATATCTTCTTACGCTACGTGAACACTTTTATGGTGCGCCAGAGGCAGTAAACCGACAGAACATTCAACCAGGTGACATTGTGTTAATTGATACTGAACAACATCGAACACTGTGGCCTCTGGGCAAGGTAGTTACATTATACCCAGATGCACAAGGTGTTGTCAGAAACGTCAAAGTGTTGTGTCGTGGTCAAGAAAGTTTGCGTACCATTAATAAATTAATTCCCTTGGAATTAAATGGTGTTCAATCCAGTGCAGATGGAAACCTAAGGGACAGTGACACGAGTGATATTGAAGACACTGACCGGGTAATGCAAGAAGAAACCGTAGTAAGACCCACTAGGAAAACAGCAGCGCAATCTAGAGAGGGCTGGAACCGTCTCCTGGAGGAAGACGCAATTTAAGTCGTCTAACAACGACTTCCGCCCGGCCGCAGTGTGGAAAATTTTTAATTTTCCGAAACTATAGCGCCTAATAGGTGTTTTATGGGCCGATAGGAGTCAAAATGTATTTGAAAATGGAGTAGAACCAAGAGTTCCCTTGGCGCATGCGCGGATGTGCGGGGGAGGGAGGCGCGTATTGTTTTGAATGGTGGTGAGGAAGCTGAGAAAACATGGAACCACGAAATTGACGTTCACGGTGGCCTAAGGATTAATATAGGCCTCATTTCATAATAAGAAGTGTCGTAACTGTTCCTGGTAGAGAGTGAGGGAACGGGATTTACGGGACCACAGTAATAGAGTGGTAAAAGTGTGATAAGAGAAAGAGCGGGCGACTGACGCGTCACAATGGACTGTGTCCTGGGGAAAATTACCCTTGGATTAATCATCACTCATCGGTCTCAGATCTTAATGGAGTGACCTCTAGTTTGTATAATAGTTATGAGACGTTAAATCGTCTTGTGAATTGTAATGTAATTAATGATAATAACGCTAAGTTAAGAAAATATGTGAAGTGAAATAAGTCGTTTGCTCCGAGTGAACACGCTAGACCTCGTTGTTAACGAGACGAGGAAAGGGAAACTCCTTGAGTCACAACGTCTAAAGCAGGACAAACCAGCGGATACCTCGTCCTGCTGGAATGAGAATCGTGTCGGTGTAGCAGGACATCGAAAATGAGATGGTGAATCAAGAAATGAGGAGTATCAATCACCCACAGTTAAGTAACCCTTCTAGTTATAGCAACCTTAGACTGGCCAGTGGTGGTATGTTATAATTAGATAGGTTACGAGTGATCCAGCTACATCAAGTGACCACCAGAGAACATCTGGTAAGTAGTGGGATTATGTACAAATGTTTTCCTTGACGGATGTATCCATGTGTGTCCTACCCCCCCCCCCCTTCATTCAGTTAAACTAATATAATCTATACAGTCCACAATTAATTAGTAGCCCCGTACTTGTGGGTGCTATCCAATCCATACTGGTCTCGGATAGATATGGATAAGATTGTGAGGCCGAAGGAATCACTTGCCGCGACCAGGGGTGATTAAGTTTTCTCACATGTCTACCCGGGGTGACTACGGTAAACATACAGTTAAGCACCCTAGAAAATTTTCCATAGGTAGGTCTAGTCACAATCATTACAAGTTACAAAGGTATTTACAGATTACAGAGGTACACAATGGGTCCAGGGACCGGGCTCCAAAGTTTTGATGGCTGAACTAGGTACAAGGTAATGAACTCACAAGTTACAAAGGTAATGAACTCACAAGTTACAAAGGTAATGAATACTGTAAGAATGGTTACTTACGTTTATACATGGCTGCAATCATGAACAAATTTTAGAGTAATGAGCAATTCACACTTCCACACCCGGTCACAACTGTAGTGAGTTATTGGTGCAAATGTTGATTGCTGAGTCTCTCTCTCTCTCACACACACACACACACACACACACACACATACAAATTCATACACACACACACATAAACACACACACACACACACACACACACAAACTCATACACACACGCACACACACTCATACTCACACACACTCATACACACACTCACACTCATACACACACACACTCACAGACCAAACAATACAACATGGATACGATGAGTAATTCATTTATATCGAAATATTGCTGGTGGACTCTCTCCATATTACGGCCTAATTTATTCAGTCTAGAGTATATAACATGTTTGTTTGTTATTTATAGTGTTTATTATATCATATTAGATCAATTTTGATAGATAAATAAGCCGTATAGTTGATATATAAGCTGATATAAGCGTAATAATGAAGTGATTTCACCTGGCACTCTCTGGAGGGGGAGTATTGCGGAGTGTTCCCAGATGGCTCCCGATTGGCTGGCACTCTACTGATAAGCTCTACCTACTCTTATATGATGTCAAATAATCAATTATTGTATTAGAAAGAATAATGCAAAGAAAAAGCGATAAAAAAAACAAGGAAAAAAATCCAAAAAATACATGGGTTGAGAGCAGACGCGCTACCTACATCGCCGTCACCATACTTGATATAAATGACTATAATTTCTTGTAGACACGTCTTAGAACATCGATTCTTGTACCATTGTATTGCCAAACTATTTTTCTATATGAATAAGAGCCTGAGCTTGCTACCATCTGCAGCTCATAAGACTGCCATCCCCACGAGCCCTTTTAGGGCGGGGCAGATGGCAGACCAGAGGCCTAGCTTCTCCCTACGAGCCCCGTGAGGGCGGGGAATGTGGCTAGGCCTGGGGACAGTTGGTCCCAAAGATGAGGGGGTACTTGTACCTCCTCCCATGGGAGACTTAAGTCTCGAGACACTCCCCAGATAGGGAGCCAAGGCCGGGTCACCACTACTTGGAAAAGACCCGGGCCGGGAGAATACAGGCGAATAAAAAAAAAAAAAATTCTATATGAATAACTCAATTTCCATGATTTTTCGATTTTTTCTTGAGAGCGTGCTGAAAATTCCCAACTTGGAGCCGCCACTAGGGCCATCTGAAGAGTCAAAGGACCCCTATCTCACAAAATAACTGTCCACAGTCCTCTGTTTCTGGCGCCTCTTTAACATTTCCCTAAAATGGGACATGGTTCTGTCACTGAACTGGTTCCAGGAGTTTTCTGTACCAGATCGGCATGCAACTTCCTTGCCTTTTCGCAAATAATCGTCTCTTAAACACTATAACCTGCCATCTCTTTATCCTTGATCCACACCAGCAACAACTTCTCAACCTCTTCAACTATTTGTGGTCTTTTTTTGGTTAGCATATTAACACCTTTCACAACATCAGCTTCTTTGATTTGTTCTTTCTTTGCCAGGATGGAACCGATGGTCGACTTGCCTTTCCCATACATCCTGGCAAGCTCAGCAAGTCTCACACCACTCTCATACTTCTTGATTATTTCCTTCTTCACATCTATGGTGTTTCTCACTTTCTTTACCACAGGGGTACCACTAGCAAGTTTCTTTGGGCCCATGGTAGCTTATTTCACAGTCCCACAAGCACTAAACACAATGAAATAATCGTGAAATGTTTGAATGAGAGTGCAGGTTAGTGTTCACTCAAGCATCAGCAAAACCAGACTGGCTCATGGCGCCTGCATGGGGACACGGACAGAGCGGGCTGGCGGACAGGTCCGGTACCCGGCGGTCCGAAAATAGGGGCGGGTTCGATAATAGGGACAGAGTTGATTCGAAAAAAAAGGGTTCTTTGAGGAACTTTAGCACACACTTGCCCCATGCTCCAAGGGTCTCCGACCCTATTGGGATGAAGTTATAACAAGGGGGAAGGTCTTCATATTTGCGGATCTTCTGGGACTTCCTGTGGCTTGCAGTTCCACCCCCTTCAGCTTCAGAATATGGCAAGTAGGTGTCTGCTAATGTGGCAGCACAGGTGTAGTCCCAGGCAATCTGCTTTCCATCCTTCCAGGGAAGCATAGTGGCTCCATCAGACCTCTACACTTGGGGTTCCCATTGAGCTGGGCAACGGGCTGTGGCGAGGCTTCTCTTTATGATGTCATTGACCTCCTCATGTCTGGCATACATTTCTGCTACTTTGAGCTCAATTTCAAGGTACTTTTTATTGTAAAACCAGTCAAAATCATCTCAATTTCTGTAATATGTCTTCCATTCTATAAAAGGAGACCAGGAAAACTAGAATACAACAATAAATACCATACGAAAATACAGTGCAAAGTCACTTCCCTTCTGTTGTGTGACACACAAAACCATGAAGTCCGAATTGATCAGCCGTCTCCCTGCCGCAAATACACCTATGTTCGGTGAGGATGAGGGCGGCTAGGTGAAGAGCAACATCAATCCGAATGGCCTGTGTGTCGAGTCGAGTGCCCAGGGAGGAATTGGGAACAGCTAAAAGGAAATTTCCTGAGCGTGGTGCCTTCACTGCCAGGAGACGAGCTTTGTCCTTTCCGGAAACGTTGGTGAGCATTGTGTTGGCGATTTCTTCCATGATCGGTTTGTCCCAGTGGAACTGTTTGTGTTCTTTGGGAGGAGCTGGTCTACTGGAGGAGTCTGCAAGGGTGTCCCACCGGATCACTGCTTCAGTAAACCTCGGGTCCTGAGCCCCTACCACGTCTCCCAAGCGTCCGGGGACAATCTTCTTGATTAATACACTGGAAGTCAAACACGATGGCAGAAAAGCAAGTAAAGCAACATGCGTTGCTTTGTGCACCCCTATATATATATATATATATATATATATATATATACATATATATATATATATATATATATATATATATATATATATATATATATATATATATATATATATATATATATATATATATATATATATATATATATATATATATATATATATATATATATATATATATATATATATATATATATATATATATATATATATATATATATATATATATATATATATATATATATATATATATATATATAATGTCATGCCGAATATGTAAAACTGGTCAATTAGCAAGAACTTATTTAAAATTAAGTCCTTTCTAAAATTTTCTCTTATACGTTTAAAGATATATTTTTTTTCATTACTGTTAATGTAAAAAATTTTAATTTTGCTCCAAACGAATCTTAGGAAACTTACCTAACCTTATTACAACAAGAACAATTTATTTTAGCCTAACTCAATTAAATATATTTTAGATTTGTTTACAGTAATTTAATACTAAACAAACACAGTGAAATATATTTTTTTCGTTAGGTTCAGAATGATTTTGGCGAAATTATTGCATACACAAATTTTCACTTGTCCTATATGGCAAGATGAGCATTGCTATTTAAGCCAAGATCGCAAGTTCTGCCTATTCGGCACGACATATATATATATATATATATATATATATATATATATATATATATATATATATATATATATATATATATATATATATATATATATATATATATATATATATATATATATATATATATATATATATATATATATATATATATATATATATATATATATATATATATATATATATATATATATATATATATATGTATATATATATATACATACATAGGATGGGGTCCACCTCTGGTGTAAATTGTGGGACCCATAGCCTCGGAGAAGTGGATAAAAAGGCTTCAAGGATTTCTTCCTGAAGCCGTTTGAATATTCCACTTCCCCTGCCACCCCATCTTTTAAACTATTTTTTTTACCAATAGGAATATTTTATTACATAATATGGCACAGAAGATTTAAGAGATACATTGTTAATATAAAGGTGGCATATACGGTACATGTTGTTACGTGTGTATCACCGATTATAAGGCGAAAATCTCATCCAGCTCCTCAGAGCTGGGGCTTAGTTAGTTTAATATGTTTATTATGCACCCCATACCCATCCTGTGGTGCACTCTGTAATCACAATTTTACTACATGTAAACCACACAATAACCAAATTTCTGTAAACTCAGCATTGTAATCCTTATAGAGAATAAACTTTGAATTGAATTGAATTGAAAGAAGTGGGCAGTAGTCAAAAGATTACAGAGGTACATAATTGGTCCAGGGACTGGACTCCAAAGTTTTGATAGCTGAGCAAGTTACAGAGGTAATGAATTCACAATTTACAAAGGTAATGAACTCACAATTTACAAAGGTAAGATAAGATAAGATTTCGTTCGGATTTTTAACCCCGGAGGGTTAGCCACCCAGGATAACCCAAGAAAGTCAGTGCGTCATCGAGGACTGTCTACCTTATTTCCATTGGGGTCCTTAATCTTGTCCCCCAGGATGCGACCCACACCAGTCGACTAACGCCCAGGTACCTATTTGCTGCTAGGTGAACGTAGGACAACAGGTGTAAGGAAACGTGTCGAAATGTTTCCACCCGCCGGGAATCGAACCCGGGCCCTCCGTGTGTGAAGCGGGAGCTTTTGCCACCAGGCCACCGGGTAATGAACTCCAGGTAGGTCTAGTCACAATCATGACAAGTTACGAAGGTATTTACAGATTACAGAGGCACGTAATGGGTCCAGGGACTGGGCTCCCAAAGTTGTGATGGCTGAACTAAGTACAAGGTAATGAACTCACAAGCTACAAAGGTAATGAATCCTGTAAGAATGGTTACATACGTTTATACATGGCTACAATCATGAACAAATTATAGTGTAATGAGCAATTCACACTTCCACACCCGGTCACAACTGTAGTGAGTTATTGGTGCAAATATTGATTGTTGAGACACACACACACACACACACACATATACAAATTCACACACACACACACACACATAAACACACACACACACACACACACACACACACACACACACACACACACACACACACACACACACACACACACACACACACACACACACACACACACACATACACAAACTCATACACACACACACACACACACACACTCATACACACACACACACACACACACACACACACACACACACACACACACACTCATACACACACACACTCATACACACACACATTCATATGCACTCATACACATACACACGCACACACAAACACACACACACACACACACACACACACACACACACACACACAGGTCCGAAGACAATGAAGGTTTGTTATATGCAGAGATTCTAACAGCCAACTGCAGTAGCAAGGGACAGCTGGCCAGGAAAGACAGTCCACTGAGAATAGAAGTTTCAGATATGACAGGGACTGAAGGCAAGAACATGTCAATGGAAGGAAATAAAATGCCTCAGAGGAAGCAGATGGAGACTCAGTGGGAGGAGGAAAGGGCGAGGTCAGTCTTTGTGTACGGGCTCCAAGAAGCCAAGGGGGCCAACTTTGAAGAAATAAAACAGGAGGAGAAAAAAATGATTGAAGGCATCATGAAAACAATAGGGGAGGGCAATATGACCCAGGTGACAAATTTTCAGAGAATTGGGTGGTTTGCGAGTGGAAGGATACGGCCTGTCAGAGTAACTTTCAAGGAAGAATCAGTTCGAATCAGGATTCTGCAAGAGAAAGCAAGACTGAGGGACAAAGAGGGGTACCAGAGAGTATACCTCGACCGCGACAGAACACAAGAAGAAAGGACTACACTGAAAGAGAGGGTACAGAGACGCAAGGAGGAACGAGAAGCAATGAAAATGAGCAGGACCCAGACACAGGAGGAAGGGCAAACACACCCCACAGAATCTCCCACCAAAAGACCCCACCGACAACATCCCCAATGCAACTGAGCAACCTATACTACAACCCACTCACTGTTCCCTCTGCCACCAACCCCCATATCACAAACCTCACCCCAACAGCTGTCCCTTATGGGCATTCTGACCCCACCCCCATCAACACATACCCCACCTACACCACAGCCCCATATAGGCCCCCACCAAGGCTCTCGCTCCCCCAACCCCAATATACTTGCATGACCACAATGATAGAAAAGAAACTAAAGGTTTGGTACACAAACGCGGATGGAATAACGAATAAACATGAGGAGTGGAATGAAAGAATCAGTGAAAAATCCCCAGACATCATAGCAGTCACAGTAACAAAACTCGCTGAGACAATAACAGACACAATCTTCCCAACAGGATATCAGATCCTGAGGAAAGATAGAAGGAGTAGAGGGGGAGGAGGGGTTGCACTGCTCATAAAACACCAATGGGGATTTGAGGAAATGGAAGGCATGGACATGATTGGAGAAAGAGACTACATTGTAGGTACAATTCAGTCCGGAGAACATAAAGTAGTCATTGGAGTGATGTATAACCCACCACAGAACTGCAGGAGGCCAAGAGAGGAGTACGAAGAAAACAACAGGGTGATGGTGGACACACTGGCTGAGGTGGCAAGAAGAGCTCACTCGAGCAGAGCAAAGTTACTGGTAATGGGCGATTTCAACCACAGGGAGATCGACTGGGAAAACCTGGAGCCACATGGGGGTCCCGAAACATGGAGAGCCAAGATGTTGGATGTGGTACTTGAAAACCTCATGCATCAACATGTCAGGGACACAACCAGAGAGAGAGGGGAGGATGAGCCAGCAAGACTGGATCTTGTGTTCACCCTGAGCAGTTCAGACATCGAGGACATCACTTACGAGAGGCCCCTTGGAGCTAGCGATCATGTGGTTCTGAGTTTTGACTATATAGTAGAGTTACAAGTGGAGAAGGTAACAGGAACTGAAGGGGACAGGCCAAACTATAAAACGGGGGACTACACAGGTATGAGAAACTTCCTGCAGGAGGTTCAGTGGGACAGAGAAATGGTAGGAAAATCAGTAAACGAGATGATGGAATATGTGGCAACAAAGTGCAAGGAGGCAGAGGAAAGTTTTGTTCCCAAGGGAAACAGAAATAATAGGAAGACCAAAACGAGTCCTTGGTTTACCCGAAGGTGTAGGGAGGCAAAAACTAAGTGCAACAGAGAATGGAAAAGGTACAGGAGGCATAGGACCCAGGAAAACAAGGAGATTAGTAGAAGAGCCAGAAACGAGTATGCGCAGATAAGGAGGGAGGCCCAGCGACAGTATGAAAACGACATAGCATCGAAAGTCAAATCTGACCCGAAACTGCTGTATAGCCACATTAGGAGGAAGACAACAGTCAAGGACCAGGTGATAAGGCTGAGGAAAGAAGGTGGAGAACTCACAAGAAACGATCAAGAGGTATGTGAGGAGCTCAACACGAGATTTAAGGAAGTATTTACAGTAGAGACAGGAAGGACTCTGGGGGGACAGACCAGATGGGGACACCAACAAGGAATACACCAACAAGTGTTGGACGACATACATACAGATGAGGAGGAGGTGAAGAAACTGCTAAGGGACATCGATACCTCAAAGGCAATGGGACCGGACAACATCTCTCCATGGGTCCTTAGAGAGGGAGCAGATATGTTGTGCATACCACTTACCACAATCTTCAACACATCCCTGGAAACTGGGCAACTACCTGAGGTATGGAAGACGGCAAATGTAGTTCCCATTTTCAAAAAAGGAGACAGAAAAGAGGCACTAAACTATAGACCTGTGTCATTGACGTGTATAGTATGCAAAATTATGGAGAAGATTATCAGGAGGAGAGTGGTGGAGCACCTGGAACGGAACAGGAGTATAAATGCCAACCAGCACGGATTCACGGAAGGCAAATCCTGTGTCACAAACCTTCTGGAGTTTTATGATAAAATAACAGAAGTAAGACAAGAGAGAGAGGGGTGGGTTGATTGCATCTTCTTGGACTGCAAGAAGGCTTTTGACACAGTTCCTCACAAGAGATTAGTGCAGAAGCTAGAGCATCAGGCGCATATAACAGGAAGGGCACTGCAATGGATCAGAGAATACCTGACAGGGAGGCAACAACGAGTCATGGTACGTAATGATGTATCACAGTGGGCACCTGTGACGAGCGGGGTCCCACAGGGGTCGGTCCTAGGACCAGTGCTATTTTTGGTATATGTGAACGACATGACGGAAGGGTTAGACTCAGAAGTGTCCCTGTTTGCAGATGATGTGAAGTTAATGAGGAGAATTAAATCTGATGAGGACCAGGCAGGACTTCAAAGAGACCTGGACAGACTGGACACCTGGTCCAGCAAATGGCTTCTCGAATTTAATCCTGCCAAATGCAAAGTCATGAAGATAGGGGAAGGGCACAGAAGACCACAGACAGAGTATAGGCTAGGTGGCCAAAGACTGCAAACCTCACTCAAGGAGAAAGATCTTGGGGTGAGTATAACACCGAGCATGTCTCCGGAAGCACACATCAATCAGATAACTGCTGCAGCATATGGGCGCCTGGCAAACCTGAGAACAGCATTCCGACACCTTAGTAAGGAATCATTCAAGACACTGTACACCGTGTATGTCAGGCCCATACTGGAGTATGCAGCACCTGTTTGGAACCCGCACTTGATAAAGCACGTCTAGAAACTAGAGAAAGTACAAAGGTTTGCAACAAGGTTAGTTCCAGAGCTAAGGGGAATGTCCTATGAAGAAAGATTAAGGGAAATCGGCCTGACGACACTGGAGGACAGGAGGGTCAGGGGAGACATGATAACGACATATAAAATACTGTGTGGAATAGACAAGGTGGACAAGAGCAGGATGTTCCAGGGAGGGGACACAGAAACAAGAGGCCACAATTGGAAGCTGAAGACACAAATGAGTCAGAGAGATAGTAGGAAGTATTTCTTCAGTCATAGAGTTGTAAGGCAGTGGAATAGCCTAGAAAATGACGTAGTGGAGGCAGGAACCATACACAGTTTTAAGACGAGGTTTGATAAAGCTCATGGAGCGGGGAGAGAGAGGGTCTAGTAGCAACCGGTGAAGAGGCGGGGCCAGGAGCTAGGACTCGACCCCTGCAACCACAAATAGGTGAGTACACACACACACACACACACACACACACACACACACACACACACACACACACACACACACACACACACACACACACACACACACACAGGAGCTTGGACTCGACTGAGCTGGGCGTGTGCCCAAAATGCAGCAGGCATTACCCCTTTGAACAGCCGCACTGAGCCGCTGGAACAGAAAACTAGCCGCCCTGGGATCCCTTTGTAAATTGTGAGTTCATTACCTTTGTAAATTGTGAGTTCATTACCTCTGTAACTTGCTCAGCTATCAAAACTTTGGAGTCCAGTCCCTGGACCAATTATGTACCTCTGTAATCTTTTGACTACCGCCCACAGGATGGGTATGGGGTGCATAATAAACATATTAAACTAAAAAACTGGGATCCCTAGCTACCCTGATGAGTCTTTTTCCCAGCTCCTTAAGGAAATTAGATGCACTCTTTCCCCATGAGCCAAGGATCTCTGAGCCTATGGGAACAAACATATAATGATGGGCAAGTTCTCCATATTTTCTAGACTTTTGGGACTCCCTGAAGCTGGCAGGAGTTACCTGGAGAGAGTTCCGGGGGTCAACGCCCCCGCGGCCCGGTCTGTGACCAGGCCTCCTGGTGGATCAGAGCCTGATCAACCAGGCTGTTACTGCTGGCTGCACGCAAACCAACGTACGAGCCACAGCCCGGCTGGTCAGGAACCGACTTTAGGTGCTTGTCCAGTGCCACCTTGAAGACTGCCAGGGGTCTGTTGGTAATCCCCCTTATGTATGCTGGCAGGCAGTTGAACAGTCTTGGGCCCCTGACGCTTATTGTACGGTCTCTTAAAGTGCTAGTGACACCCCTGCTTTTCATTGGGGGGATGTTGCATCGTATATATATATATATATATATATATATATATATATATATATATATATATATATATATATATATATATATATATATATATATATATATATATATATATATATATATATATCCAAAACAGCCGCTGTGAAAGAATAGTGAAATTCCAAGTGGTTTTGTGACTACTCACATTATCAAGGAACAATAAAAGTAATGCATCAGAGGAAGGCATATAAAGGGTCTAGACGCCACCTCACTATCACATCCCACAACAAAGCAACACCTGATGCGCGACTCATAAGAAAGAGAACACTGCAGTAGGCCCGCTGGCCCAACTACTCTACTTTTCATGTAAATTACCTAGAATAATATCCTTCAATGAAGTGCTGGAAGTAGGTTAAGGACTATTAATTAAAAAAATTGGAGCTATACCCCTTGGTCTAGATTAGTTCTGAAGTGCATCTCACTCCCCATAAGAATGTATATCCACTACGAGTTCCGCGCTTCCCTGTGAATTTATTAATACTATAACTACGACAAAAGCTTAATTCATTCTATAAACATATTTATTTTTGCAATGACCGGCAAAAACATTAGTTTATTAGCCTTATGCACCCCCATACTCATCTTGTGGGTGGCTGTCCATGATTGCACTGCTGATGAGAGAGTAAGTTTATTATGGTACAGGTACACATAAGCACAATTATCATACATAGTGTAGATGATCAGCCTATAACTGATTTCATCAACAATATGAACAACACACTTCTCATACCAACAATAACTAATCCAACTAGGCTCACTGAAACAACTGCAACCATAATAGACCACATATGGACCAATATAGTACTAGCCCCCCTTAAATCAGGGATAATCACAGATAGCACTACAGACCACTACCCTACCTTCCTCTTGACAAACATTAGTAAACCACCACGTGAATACAACAAAGTTTCATTTAGATTCCATGATGAGGCCTAGAGACTGTTGACTGGCCTACAGAATTCTCAAAGGCCAATGGTATTGATTACTGGACAGACATTTTTCTTAACAAATTACTTAAACTATACAACAAACATTGTCCTATAAAAACGAAACAGATCACAAACAAACGGCTTGGTTGCCCATGGCTAACCAGCACCATTCTGAAATCCATTGATAAGAAACACCAATATGAAAAGCAATATAGACAGGGCTTAATACACAAAGCTATTCTTAAACACTATTCATCAGTCCTCACCAAAGTAATAAAGAAAGCCAAACAACTATACTACTCCAGTAGATTCACTGACACAAGAGGAGATATAAAAAAGACATGGAAAACACTCTCTCAGATTCTAGGGACCCACAAACGGAAAAAAAACAAGAATATTGTCCTAACTAAACCTAATGAAGCACCACTGCATCCCACTGACACAGCTAACAACATAAATGACTTCTTCTCAACCATAGGATCTAATCTTGCCAATAAAATCTCACGTACCAATGCCCATGCTGGGGACTACCTAGATGGGAATTTCCCAAATTCCTTCTATCTTGCACCAACTGAGCCCACGGAAGTCACCGAGATTATAAAGTCACTTAAAAATAACTCAGGGAATCTGTCCCATGTCCCACCATTATTGTACAAGCGAGCGGCCCATGTCCTCTCGCATGCTATCTCATTACTTTTTAACAAGTCACTAGAAACTAGCACCTTCCCGAAACTACTCAAGACGGCAAGGGTTACACCAATACATAAAGGTGGTGACCCAACAGATTTAAACAACTATAGGCCAATATCAAACTTACCATTGCTATCCAAAATCTTTGAGAAACTCGTCCACAGGAGACTATATTCATTTATAACGGCACAAAACATACTCAACCCCTGCCAATTTGGATTCAGGAAAAATAAAAGCGCTAACGATGCAATCATAAAAATGCTAGATCTGCTTTACACAGCATTGGAAAATAAGGAATATCCACTAGGAATTTTTATTGACCTAAGAAAAGCTTTTGACACAGTAGACCACGACATCCTACTCCACAAACTTGACCATTATGGTATAAGAGGCCATGCGATTGCATATTTCAAATCTTACCTTACTAATAGGTATCAGTCTGTCACAATTAAAGACACAGCATCAACAACACAGCCACTTGATACTGGAGTTCCACAGGGAAGTGTCCTTGGTCCCCTGCTCTTCCTCATATACATCAATGATCTTCCAAACGTATCTCAACACCTGAAACCCATTCTCTTTGCTGACGACACGACTTATGTCATCTCTCACCCTAATCTTGCCACCGTCAACACCATTGTTAACGAGGAGCTGATCAAAATATCGACTTGGATGACAGCCAATAAACTTACGCTTAACACTGACAAAACCTACTACATTATGTTTGGTAGCAGAGCAGGAGATGCGCAAATTAACATTAAGATCGACAACACTCTAATTGCCAGACATAATGAGGGCAAATTCCTAGGCCTATACCTCGACAACAACCTGAATTTCAGCACCCATATCCAACACATAACCAAAAAAGTATCCAAAACGGTTGGGATCCTCTCCAAGATACGATACTACGTGCCGCAAACTGCCCTTCTCACACTATACCATTCACTTATATGTCCATACCTCACCTATACTATCTGTGCTTGGGGTTCAACTGTAGCAACACACCTAAAGCCAATAATAACTCAACAAAAAGCCGCAGTAAGAATAATCACTAAATCCCATCCCTGGCAACACTCCCCCCCCCCACTCTTCATAGATCTAAACCTGTTCAGTACATCCACACTTACTACTGTTCAATCTACATCTACAGGACCTTAAATTCCAATATTAACCTTGGCCTAAAACGCTTTCTTGATAGTTGTGACAGAACCCACAGGCATAACACCAGACACAAACATCTCTATGACATTCCCCGTGTCCGACTAAACCTTTACAAAAATTCAATGTATGTCAAAGGCCCTAAAATCTGGAACACCCTACCTGAAAACTCTAGAACTGCAGACACATTCATCACCTTCAAAACTACCATCAGAAAACATCTTATCTCCCTGATACACCCTGTCAACTAATTACATGAATACCACCTGATGGTTCACACTTACACTCACTCACCCATTTGACCATAAACAGAAATATCAATCTCAATCTTAAAATAATGAATCTTAACTAGTCATAAGTTGGCCTGTGATACTCCAATACTGAAACTATGTATAGTGCCAAAACAAAAGCATTCACATTGCTAAACTCACAAACTAGTATTTAGTCACTTAGCCATAATACCAATTTACCTCATAATTTTGTAATATTTTAAACTTAAGATTTAATCTAAGTCTGCCCGAAATGCCTAGCCATGCTAGGTGTTCTAGTGGTACACTCTGTAATTATTATTTTACATTCGCTGCCTGGATGAGGTAGAGTGCGGTCGTGCTTTGCACCCCTTTACTGTTTTCCCAGACGAGCTACTCAGTCACCAACATGGCGCCAGGTGTGTGCAGGAGAGTGAATACTGTGGGCATTGAGCTCATTAGTGGGGCTTTAACGCCTACGTCAGTTGATGTGTTATTGCCCAAAATTGTGAGAGAGACATACGGCATCAGTGACGAGGATTTGTATGGAGTGGCACTGAACGGTGTGTATAGAATATTCGTGAAGGTGCTAACTGCTCAAGTATATGAGGCGTTGGTGGATCGTTATCAAGACGTCAGCATTAACGTAACACCAGCAGTGAGGGTCAAGTTGACGGATGTATCACGACATTATTCGTGGGTTAAGCTCCGAAACGTGCCTTTTGAGGCTGATGAAGTGGATATACGCAATGTTTTCGAACGTTATGGCACTGTACATCTGGCCCAACCTGGTAAATGGGTAAAAGGAGCTTACACAGGTTATCCTGAGGGTTCTTTCAATCTCAAGATGATGCTAAGGCATCCTATACCCTCGTATGTATATCTCGAGGAGTTTAGAACCCAGGTAATGGTAGCGTATGCTGGGCAGAGGCGTACATGCCGACTGTGTGGCGAATTTGACCATATGGCGGCAGACTGTGGCAAGCGGAATATGGCTCCTGGGCCGGCAAGGGGCGCAGCACCTGTCCATGAGAAACCGATGCCTGAGGAAGAACGGAGGCAAGGAGGAGGGCGTGGTCGCTTGTGGAGTGAAGAGGTGATGGCTCCTCCTGTGGAATCAGAAGAAGTGGAGATCCATGAATCACCTGGCCCATCAACAGTACAGCTGCCAAGTGAAGAGGTGCAGGTGGGCGCAGAAGTGAAAGCTATTGAGGAGGAGTTGGAGACGGTGATACAGGCTATGTTAGAGTCTACGGAGGTGGAGAGTCACAGTGAGCAGGAACCTGGGATCAGGGCAGAAGGTGTGTGCGGGAGGGGGGAGGATCAGGTGGCACCTGTGATGGACAGTGTAAGTGCCATGGAAGGACATGGAGGCGGATTAAGGGTGGTAGAGGTGGAAGTCCATTGTGCTGGCTCCCAGGACTCAGATATGGAAACTGAAGGAGCTACAAGGAAAAGGGCAGCAGCGTCAGATTCGGACGATGTTCTGACGCCGGTGCAAAGGCCAGGAAAAAAGACATGGGGTTATGGTGCTCAGAGTGACTCTACGAGAGGGCCACAACAGAAGGGGGGGGGATGGTTGGGAAGGAGGGTGGAGTATGTGGCAAAGGCAAAGCCCAGGGAAATGGTTTGAAAGGGAAGAGTCATGACATGAGGCGGGGAGGGAAACTTTAAGCCGGCCTCAGGTGTGTAACAATAAATATTAATGGTCTGTGTGATGGTGTTAAACGTGAGTGCTTCAGGATGTTTTTGAATAGGTACAAGATTGACGTAGCTTTTGTGCAGGAGCACAATTTTAAGCTTGGTCGTGAATTAGAGGTGCCTGGGTATCAGGCTTATGTGTTGCCGTCTGAGCGCTTAAAAGGAGGAGTGGGTGTGTTGATCAGGGAGGCGAGCCCGTTTGTATTGCACAGGAAAGAGGGGGGGGAGGGGGGAGAGTATTACGTGTGGAAGGATGGTGGATGGGAGAGAGAGTGGCGTTTGTGTGTGTGTATGCCCCAGCAGAAAGTGACGTGAAAGTGAAGATGGATTTTGTGCGTGAGGAGCTCGTGTACTACCTACGCACGTTACCGTCGGTGGCGATTGTGGGGGGGGATTGGAATTGTGTAGTTAAGAGGGCAGACGTGGAACCCAGAGGAGCGGGATATTTTTCCTCAGTCTTGGGAGGCCTGCTTAGAGACCTTCAGTTACGTGATGCTTTCGGGGGAGGTCTGTGGGAGGTGGAACATACGTTTATAAGAATGGGATATGCGGCTCGTTTGGACAGGTTATATTTATCTCAGAGGGTTTTGGTAGAGTCTTTTAAAACTATTGAGATGGTGTCTTCTGATCATAGGGCGGTATTAGTGGAGGTGGGGTGGGATGCTTTGGCTCGTAGGCAGGGAAGTTATTGGAAACTGAACACGATGGTTTTGAGGGATAGGGAGGGATTGGAAGGTTTTGCAGTATTTTGGGAACAGCTCTGGGCAGACAGAAGGACTGAGGAGGATGTGGTAGGATGGTGGGATAGTGTGGCTAAAGTAAGAATACGTCAATTTTATGTGAGGGAGGGTAAACGCATAAATCAATTGCGGTATGGTTTGTCAAATTATTTAGAATCTAGATTACGGGATTGTTACAAGGGGGGAGCTGTGGCCGGGGTGTACCCAGTGGAGGATATACACATGTTGAAGGGCAGGATAAGGGATTTACAAGAAGAACATTTTGCAGCGGTACGTATACAGGCGGGGTTGGACGAAGTACTATGGGGCGACAAGCCATCGGCTTGTGTGCTGCGAGGACAGAAGGTACGACAGCGAACGACTACAATACCGGGATTGCAAGTCATTTCTTTGGTGGGGGGGTTTAGAGAGGGACAGGTATTATGGGAAACCACGGGGATGAGTGCATATGCAGATAGATGGTTTGAGGAATATGGGAAAAGTAGTGGGGTAGATGGAGAGGTTCTTGGGCAGGTATGTGAGTATGTGCCATGCAAACTGGGGAGGAGTGATCGGGAGGCACTGGGTGGGGTCATTGAGGAGGAGGAAATATGGAGAGCCCTTATGGACATGAGGAAGGGAAAGGCACCCGGGATCGATGGTTTACCAAGCGAATTTTATGTACAGCACTGGGATCTGCTTAGGGGTTTCCTAGTAGAGTTAATGAATACCATGAAGGAAGGAGGTAAGATGGGAGAATCACAGGCAATGGCGGTGGTGGTGTTGGTCCCGAAGGGTAAACAGCAGAGTACCCTTCGGGATTACCGAGCCATTTCGTTGCTTTGTGCTGATTATAAATTGTTCGCGAAAATTCTTGGGAATCGGCTTAAATGTGTTGTGGGGAGGGTCGTGTTTGAGTCTCAGTTTGGGTTGCCTGGTAGGTCAATGGGCGAGGGCCACGGGATCATAAAGGGGTTCCTGGAGGACATGGAAAGGGGAAGAGGGGCGTTGGTGGCGTTGGATTGGCAAGGGGCTTATGACAGGGTGGAAAGAAAGGCTTTGAGGGATATTCTCCTACGACAGGGGTTTGGCGAAGAAATAGTGGGGTGGGTGGATACGTTGTACTCAAACGCGAAGGTAAGGGTGCAAATCAATGGGTGTGTGGGGGAGGGAGTCACCATGGAGCGAGGTCTTCGGCAGGGATGTCCATTATCACAACTTTTGTTTGCATGTGTTCAGGATCCCTTTTATAGGATGGTGGAGGATCGTCTAAGGACAGGGGATGGGGATGGTGAGCAGAAGCCTTGGCCTGGTTTGGTGGGCTATGTTGATGATACAACTATTTTGGTGAGTGAGGAGACACGGTTAGGACTTTTGGAGGAAGTTGTACACAATTTTGGGAGAGCTACTGGGATGAAGGTAAATCTGGAAAAGTCAATGATAATGGGGTTGGGAGAGTGGGCAGGGAGATTAGATTGGGGATGTGATGTTGTGCAGCGGAGAACCAGGAGTCTGAAAATCTGTGGTGTCGTTTATGAGGCTGACCTGAGTGCTGCAAGGATTAGCAATTCGAATAGGATGGTGGAACAGGTGCAGCGACGTTTGGGAATGCTGCGACCGCACCATTTAACCCTTAGGCAACGTGCAATCGTCATCAATGTATTACTATATAGTAAAGTCTGGTTTGTTTCGGCAGTGATGCCGTTAACAGGAACAGCGATCACGAGTATTCTTAGAATGGTGTTCAAATTTTTGTGGGGCTCAGGGTGCAACTGGTTGCGAAGGGAGGTAGTGACATTGCCGGTATGTAGGGGAGGGTTAGGTTTGTTGGACTTGAGAAAGCGCGTGAAATGTGTTTTTATTAAGAGGGAAGTGATAAGTGCAGGTGCATGGAGGGGGGGGGGGCAGCTAGATAAGGTACATGCTCACCTGAGGAAATGGTATGGAGGGGCGGAAATGAAGGAATGTGAAACAGTGTTACGTGCTTTAGTGTTAGCCAGGGAACCGGGAAAAGTAAAGGTGGGAACTTTATGTAAATTGTTAGAGAGAAATGTAGTGGCGCCGGTTGAAGGGATCTACCCCATGTATGCATGGGATGTAATATGGCGAAGATTTAGTAAATTAAGGATACGACCTAGGCCACGTGAGGTTATGTATCGTTTCCTGCATGGGATTTTGCCATCGGGAGCGATGCTCCGAGATAGGAGGGTTATCGAGGGTGGGGGGTGTGGCAGATGCAGTGGGGAAGAGACTGCATATCATGTTGTCTATTTTTGTGAAGGTTTGGAGTGCATCAGGGTATGGATGAATAAGGTTGTGGTGAGGGTGGGGGGTCAAGGTGTGTCGGTATTGCGAGCGTTGAGTCTTGATATGAGTGGTGTGGATGAGGGTGTGGTAAGGGGTTTAACATATGTAATCGTGGACTACATATATGTTTTGTGGGGTATGAGGGGGAAGGAGGGTGGGGATGTGCTGAGAAGGACTTTGGCGGCGACGTTTTATCGAACCTTGTGTCGCAATAGAGACATTTTTGGGAAAAGGTGGGATGAGGTTTTTTCCGAGGGTTATAGAGGCCTAACAATAGGGAATTTATTGGCGTTATAAGGGGTTTTAACTGCCGGGGTGAGTAGGGTGGTAAAAGGGATTGGGTGTGGGGGGGTTCAGGGGTATTCAACGGGCTCACCTCCTTGGGTGCGCAATGATGGGTGATTGGGTGTGATTGGAGGTACTCGTGTGGGTCTAGATGAGAGGTTGTGAAAGATTAGTTTAGCTTAGTTCCCTTGATGGGGAAGGTGTAAATGGCAGTTTAAATATATAAATTATATAATATGTATATTTTCCTTTGGTAGCGTATTATGTTTCGCTTGTACTGGTCTTGCAATTGAATTTTAAACTTTTCTTGAGAGGATATTCCTTTCACTATGTACCTTGAAGAACTGAGTTATTTTTGCCATTTTGTTACGCGTTCCTGCATCAGATTTAAAGTAATTTCCTATTATGTAAACATGTGTGGATAAGGATTAGTTCTCTAGATTAAAATTTTTGTATCTATATTTGTAAGTAATACTAGTTAGGCACGTGCTAGAAGGCACAGCGAAAGTATAGTCTTGTGGAATGTATGTTACGTTATTGGTAAGTTTGTATGTGGCGTGTTAGGTGTTATAAGGAGTTTGGTGTTGTTAAGTTACTAAAATCATGATGAACCTTTTGGATAATACTTATTCATGTTCTAGTCTTGGGTTCTTTAAATTATTTACATAGCCTAGTATTGTACCGCTAATGTAGCATGTGGTGTATTATCTTGCATTTTGAGCGTGAACTTCACGATATGCAATGTTTTGAAAGTTTGTAATTCATGGTTAACATTAATATTTGATATTATATTGGTGGTGTATATTCTTCTACTTATTACAGTGTATGTGTATAGGAATGTAATGTTTCATATCTGTTTTAGTCTGTAAATTTATGTTTTTGTGTCTTGTTCATGCACTACCAACTCTTAGGTAAATACTCATTAAGGTTTTGATGAGGTCAGGGTATGACCATTCATTAGGATAATTAATGTATGTTATTTAGAACGGGGACTGTACATACGGGGGAAGGGGTAGAAGTGTCAGCTGTGTCTGCACTGGCAATAATGATTATTGTACAAGGAGGGTTTGTAGGCTATGATTATATGTAAATATGGTTGTGGGTTATGTATATGGTTGTGGGTTATGTATATGGTTGTGGGTTATGTATATGGTTGTGGGTTATGTATATGGTTGTGGGTTATGTATATGGTTGTGGGTTATGTATATGGTTGTAATATGGCCATGATCTATGGTGTTCTTTAAATGTACCGGGATTGTGTACTAGAGGTTTTGTAATATCTAGTATGGTTTTTAATTTTATACTCTTATACATTATTGTATTTGCTCTGTTTTAAATAAAAATATAAAAAAATTTGGGTTATGCTAAGTAACTTAAATATGTTACTAGGTATGTATCTAAATGAATGGAAATAAGTCATTCTGTCTGACTTTTTGGGTTATCCTGGGTTCTCTACACATACGCTGCTATGTATGATGATCTATGTAACTGTATTTGTGTATACCTGAATAAACTTATACACGTACTACTTACTTATTTACATGAATGCCTATTAAATACGTATTGTGTTGGCCACTTATTTTCCTTTAAGTTTATCCATAAAATTTACAAAGAAAACGAATTATCAATATTATCTATAGAAAACGGAATATATATATGTAAAGTATAACAATTATATTATCAAATGAACATTTGGTCTCGCAAAGTTTGTTATGCAAATGCTTGGTATATTCTATTTTATTTAGCGTCTAAACTTATCTTGCAACTTACATTTTTTATAATTTTAATTAAATAATATCTAAATTGTCTAATTATTTTCTTTTAACAAGTCGGCCATCTCCCGCCGAGGCAGGGTGACCCAAAAAGAAAGAAAATCCCCAAAAAGAAATAACTTTCATCATCATTCAACATTTCACCTCACTCACATAATCACTGTTTTTGCAGAGGTGCTCAGAACACAACAGTTTAGAAGCATATACGTATAAAGATACACAACATATCCCTCCAAACTGCTAATATCCCAAAACCCCTCCTTTTTTTATATACATGTATATATTTTTATTTAAAACATAGAACAAATACAATAATGTGTAAGAGTATAAAATTAAAAACCATACTAGATATTACAAAACCTCTAGTACACAATCCCGGTACATTTAAAGAACACCATAGATCATGGCCATATTACAACCATATACATAACCCACAACCATATACATAACCCACAACCATATACATAACCCACAACCATATACATAACCCACAACCATATACATAACCTACAACCATATACATAACCCACAACCATATACATAACCCACAACCATATACATAACCTACAAACCCTCCTTGTACAATAATCATTATTGCCAGTGCAGACACAGCTGACACTTCTACCCCCCTCTCCCGTATGTACAGTCCCCGTTCTAAATAACATATATTAATTATCCTAATGAATGGTCATACCCTGACCTCATCAAAACCTTAATGAGTATTTACCTAAGAGTTGGTAGTGCATGAACAAGACAAAAAAACATAAATTTACAGACTAGAACAGATATGAAACATTACATTCATATACACATACACTGTAATAAGTAGAAGAATATACACCACCAATATAATATCAAATATTAATGTTAACCATGAATTACAAACTTTCAAAACATTGCATATCGTGAAGTTCACGCTCAAAATGCAAGATAATACACCACATGCTACATTAGCAGTACAATACCAGGCTATGTAAATAATTTAAAGAACCCAAGACTAGAACATGAATAAGTATTATCCAAAAGGTTCATCATGATTTTAGTAACTTAACAACACCAAACTCCTTATAACACCTAACACGCCACATACAAACTTACCAAAACGTAACATACATTCCACAAGACTATACTTTCGCTGTGCCTTCTAGCACGTGCCTAACTAGTATTACTTACAAATAGATCGACACCATGCCTAACCCTTCTAGGGTAGGGTAGGTGCCTGAGCCCGAGCCTTTAGCTCATAAGACTGTCATTCCCATTTGCCCCCTTGGGGCGGGGATGGCAGACCAGAGAGGCCTAGCTTGTGACTAGGCCTGGGGACAGTTGGTCCCAAAGATGAGGAGGTACTTGTGCCTCCTCCCATGGGAGACTTAGGTCTCAGACACTCCCTAAAGAGGGAGCCAAGGCCGGGCCACCACTTGGAAAAGGCCCGGGCCGGGAGAATACCGGCTAATCTTTAACTAACTAACTTACAAATATAGATACAAAAATTTTAATCTAGGGAAGTAATCCTTATCCACACATGTTTACATAATAGGTAATTACTTTAAATCTGATGCAGGAACACGTAACAAAAATGGCAAAAATAACTCAGTTCTTCAAGGTACATAGTGAAAGGAATATCCTCT
>NC_091302.1:39802242-39857242 GCF_038502225.1 Cherax quadricarinatus | reverse complement strand
AGTCTGTTTGCCGCAGCTCTGTCATACGCTCTCTGGCAGCAGCAAGGGCAGTTTGGAAGAGGCTCAGCATTTCAGGGGTACGATGGTTTCTATAGGCTAGGCCTAGTCTGCGAGCAGTACGTTTCAATGTTCGAAGTTTAGAATCATTGTAATAGGTATGATTTTTATAAGACTTATGATTATTATGGAAGTCATTTGGATTTAGAGTAGTAGGAGGTTTCAGAGGCGGCTCTAAGAAGTTCTGAATACTGCTCACAAGGTCATTGTTAAAAGTCTCGACAGAGGTACACTCATAGGAATTATACCAGTCAGTCACATGTGCAACAAAGTCATCATGTTGATCAGGGGAAACATTAAGACGTTTCCGTTTGAATATCCCACCAGGGAGAATAGTATTACCAATATCTAGAGAGGTTAGCCTTGGGAAATGATCAGACGCTATATCTGTTACAATGGAAGACTCACAGCTGGCAGAAGTAATGTTGAAGCCAAGACACAGATCAAGGACACCTCCATAGATATGTGTGGGTTCAAGGTCACCTACAATTTGCACATTATCATGACTGTTTAAGAGTGACAACAGTTGATTGCCATTACGATTACCAAACTGAGAGTTTCCAATGCTTTTGTGTCTTGCATTATAATCACCAATAATGAGAGTAGGTTCAGACTGAGCACAAGTTGGGAGCTCCAAGTAATTAAACTTATCAGCAGGAGCGTACAAGTTAAATATGTTGAGAGCAGAGTTCCCAATATAAATCCTAACACCGTGATACTGTAGCCCCTCTGTTTTCTTATGTGCAAGAAGTTGATGGGGAAGTGATTTTTTAATATATAGAACACAAGAATTAGTAGATTTGAGGTTATATGCAACAAACGATGGCAATTTAGGGGGTTGGGATTTTTCAGGGACTCTGCACTCTTGTAGACACACAATATCAATGGATTCAGTGGTTACTTTATGATGCAGGTCAGAAAATCTTTTTCTAAGTGACGCAATATTCCAACTTAAAATGGATAGTTTATACGAGTTTGGTTCCATTATAAAAGTCCAGGGATAGTTTTCAATTTCTCAGCAAAATGAAAAAACTTACTAAATAACAAACAGACATAATCAATATCAATATCATCAGTATTATCCTTATCCATGAGTCTCCTAAGTGCACTTCCATTAGTGAGACCTCTTGGGAGTCTTTGTACACAGAGGTCACTGCGCTCTTTGTCTGTGAATGTATGGAAGGTGACACTATCCCTCGCACTCAACTCTCCGCTTTTATTACACTCATCACTATCATCACATGTATCACTTCCCTCATCATTATGACCAGTGATACATACACCATTATCAACAACCGGGTCATCTCCACACTCAGTATCTATCAATACATTACACTCATCAGGTTGACTATCATGATGGCCTTCACTGCCCTTATCATCTTCACTGTGATTGTAAACACCACTATCAGATTCATCGTTTTTGTGATTATTAACACCACTGCAATCATCAGTTTGTTCATCATCACCACACTCATTTTCATAATGGCTGACTATCTGTGGGTTGATGTACTCATTTGCAACCTCTGTAAGTTTTTCCTCGTGGTGCTCAAGTTGTTGTTTCAAACACCATTGTTGCTTCTCCAGTACTGTTATGCGCAGCTGCATGTTGTGTACCACCCCAGCAAGACTAGCGTCATCAGGAAGTATGAAGTCCCGATCAGCTGAGTCAGGTGGCTGACTGACAGCTGACTCAGCCAGACAGATGGTGTCAACACCAGCAGCATTACTAGTGTTGATAGCAGACGTGATCGTGCTCTGTTGATGTACTCCCAGAGTGACTCGCTCAACCATATTGTCTGAGTTCAGGCATGGGTCAGTATTCAGACATGAAGTATCTGGTAGGCCTATTGCCTCATCATGGGGGGTGATGGGTGAGGCGGGAGCTCTGCGGCTGGCGATGTGGGCAGCTTTCGCTCTGCAGTCAGCATGAGCAGCTGTGACTCCTGGAGTCTTACAATTGATACATTCTAATGCAACGGTCTGGTGTTTCTTGATCATATCATAGCACTGGTGAGAAGGATGGGCCTTGGCACACACTGCACACCAGTGTGACTTAGATGAGCATTTCCAAGCAATGTGACCCCAGCGCTGACACTTGTAGCATCTACGGTGAGGTGCTTTGTACAAAGCTATTTTGTAACTCCTGTTAAGCGCTGCACGAGAGTAGATATATGATGGTGGAGTCCCTTGACCAATCCACTCAGCCAATATCAGATCATTTGGAAGTCGACGAGGGTTTGCAACTTGATCTGACAACAGGAATTTAGGATCCATGTACTTATTGACATTGTGGATAACAATAAGTACTTTAGGTGATCTTGGTGGGGCAGCTTGGAGTTGGATGTTAGCATATTTATGAGTAAGAAGTTTTTCTATGAATGTTGGGTCGTTAGTAACAAAAACGTAATTATCCTCGTCATGACGAAAGCGAATCCGAAGGTTTTTTTCTGGGTTGTCTAATGAAGCTTCGTAAAACCATCTAAACTTGACCTCAAACTCAGTGTTAGCAGGGAAATCAAGCCTAACCGTTCTGCAATGGTTGTTGTTGCTCTCGTTGTTTCTTGCAGCAAGTCTCCTTTGAAATCCTCTTTCTTTTTTCAAAGCTCCCTTACTTCTAAAACGTACGAATTCGCCTTCACCATCATTTACTTCGTTCACATCCATAGGTCACTTTTAGTTCAGCTGCTTGAGATGGAAGAGTTAGTCTGTTACTTTTGGGTCAGTGAAACCGCCTTTATTCCATAAGAGAGAAGGGACAAGGAAGGGATATTCACCTCGCTAGACACAGGCAATATGGGTGTAGTGGCCTGCGGGTCGCAGTGCGATTTTCAAGGTCATTCACTGGGCCCACAGTCGTCTCGAGAGTTACCAACACTGTACTACTTGTTAATTACTCCAGACCCGCAGCACTTAACACATCTAGCACACGTGTCTTGGAATGACAGACAAATTTTCACTACTTAAGAACTAGTTCTCACAACACCGAAGGTACGGCCGGAACACTGTAGAACGTTCACAAAGGCATTCTGTAACTTGGCCTTCACTGGCTGGCTTGGAGCGCTGTTTAGCCTGGATCAGCTAAACTCGCCCTTATCCCATATGTAGATAATGGCGACGAGTTAAGGGATACCGGTGAATAGGAAAGTCGAGGAAGGGACATTCACCTCACTAGACACACGCAGTATGGGTGTAAGTGGCATGCGGGTCTTATAGTGCCATTTTCAAGGTCACCCAGCAGGCCAGACATTCCTCACTCATTTTAAGCCTATGTAGGTATTGATGGTCGCACAATGTCCTAAGTCAGTGAAATCCACTCGTGCAAATAGTTACAACAAATCTGCAGCACTTAACACTACTAGCACAAACTTACAATGTTTATAGGTAAACCTCTGGCATGTCCCACTTAAAAAGTTAGTACTGCAATGCTCGTTAAATTGTTCTTAACTAAGCCACTGCAGGAAACACTGGTATGCCAGCAACACTGTAGAACGTATACGTAGACATGCTGGGCCTTCAAATGCTGCTTTCAAGCCTGCTTGAATGTGCTTGCTAAGCCCGTGTCAACCACTTGGATATTTGCTTGTAGCAGGCAGGTAGGCACACAGGAGACATACATAAGATGAGTGGAGTGCGGCACGGAGGACTGACACGGGCACTCAAGCATTTATGTGGTCTTTCAAAAACCGCCTCTAGACCATAAGTAAATAGAGGCGAATGCCTGAGTTCCAAATCGAGGAAGGAGGGGAGACAGGCGAGGTGGAGTGAGGGTGTAGCCTCCTACAGCCACTTCAAATCAACATGTTTGTGTTTCACTAGGTATATCACTAGTCACAGTTCACACATAAGAGTTCCAGCAGCAATTCAGCTGCGCTCCAACGATATTTGTTGCATGATGAGTTATCAGTCGGGTGAGATAAGCAGTTCTGATATAGAAGGCCTAGGACTTCACTCAACACACACGTCCTCTCCCCTCAACCACTCAGGCCTAACTGCGACAAGTGTGACCATGGCGTAATAGCGCACAAAATGGGTGCTAAAGGAATAACAGGAAAAGTCGGTCGATGGATCTATAATTTCCTCACTAACAGAACACAGAGAGTAGTCGTCAACAGAGTAAAGTCCGAGGCAGCTACGGTGAAAAGCTCTGTTCCACAAGGCACAGTACTCGCTCCCATCTTGTTCCTCATCCTCATATCCGAAATAGACAAGGATGTCAGCCACAGCACCGTGTCTTCCTTTGCAGATGACACCCGAATCTGCATGGCAGTGTCTTCCATTGCAGACACTGCAAGGCTCCAGGCGGACATCAACCAAATCTTTCAGTGGGCTGCAGAAAACAATATGAAGTTCAATGATGAGAAATTTCAATTACTCAAATATGGTAAACATGAGGAAATTAAATCTTCATCAGAGTACAAAACAAATTCTGGCCACAAAATAGAGCGAAACACCAATGTCAAAGACCTGGGAGTGATTATGTCGGAGGATCTCACCTTCAAGGACCATAACATTGTATCAATCGCATCTGCTAGAAAAATGACAGGATGGATAATGAGAACCTTCAAAACTAGGGAGGCCAAGCCCATGATGACACTCTTCAGGTCACTTGTTCTATCTAGGCTGGAATATTGCTGCACACTAACAGCACCTTTCAAGGCAGGTGAAATTGCCGACCTAGAAAATGTACAGAGAACTTTCACGGCGCGCATAACGGAGATAAAACACCTCAATTACTGGGAGCGCTTGAGGTTCCTAAACCTGTATTCCCTGGAATGCAGGAGGGAGAGATACATGATTATATACACCTGGAAAATCCTAGAGGGACTAGTACCGAACTTGCACACGAAAATCACTCACTGCGAAAGCAAAAGACTTGGCAGACGATGCACCATCCCCCCAATGAAAAGCAGGGGTGTCACTAGCACGTTAAGAGACCATACAATAAGTGTCAGGGGCCCGAGACTGTTCAACTGCCTCCCAGCACACATAAGGGGGATTAACAACAGACCCCTGGCAGTCTTCAAGCTGGGACTGGACAAGCACCTAAAGTCAGTTCCTGATCAGCCGGGCTGTGGCTCGTACGTTGGTTTCCGTGCAGCCAGCAGCAACAGCCTGGTTGATCAGGCGCTGATCCACCAGGAGGCCTGGTCACAGACCAGGCCGCGGGGGCGTTGACCCCCGGAACTCTCTCCAGGTAAACTCCAGGTATATATTTAAACTGCCATTTACACCTTCCCCATCAAGGGAACTAAGCTAAACTAATCTTTCACAACCTCTCATCTAGTCCCACACGAGTACCTCCAATCACACCCAATCACCCATCATTGCGCACCCAAGGAGGTGAGCCCTTTGAATACCGCTGAACCCCCCCCCCCTTTCACCAACCTACTCACCCCGGCAGTTAAAACCCCTTATAACGCCAATAAATTCCCTATTGTTAGGCCTCTATAACCCTCGGAAAAAACCTCATCCCACCTTTTCCCAAAAAATGTCTCCATTGCGACACAAGGTTCGATAAAACATCGCCGCCAAAGTCCTTCTCAGCACATCCCCACCCTCCTTCCCCCTCATACCCCACAAAACATATATGTAGTCCACGATTACATATGTTAAACCCCTTACCACACCCTCATCCACACCACTCATATCAAGACTCAGTGCTCGCAATACCGACACACCTTAACCCCCCACCCTCACCACAACCTTATTCATCCATACCCTGATGCACTCCAAACCCTCACAAAAATAGACAACATGATATGCAGTCTCTTCCCCACTGCATCTGCCACGCCCCCCACCCTCGATAACCCTCCTATCTCGGAGAATCGCTCCCGATGGCAAAATCCCATGCAGGAAATGATACATAACCTCACGCGGCCTAGGTCGTATCCTTAATTCACTAAATCTTAGCCATATTATATCCCATGCATACATGGGGTAGATCCCTTCAACCGGCGCCACTACATGTCTCTAACAATTTACACAAAGTTCCCACCTTTACTTTTCGCGGTTCCCTGGCTAACACTAAAGCACGTAACACTGTTTCACATTCCTTCATTTCCGCCCCTCCATACCATTTCCTCAGGTGAGCATGTACCTTATCTAGCTGCCCCCCCCTCCATGCACCTGCACTCATCACTTCCCTCTTAATAAAAACACATTTCACGTGCTTTCTCAAGTCCAACAAACCTAACCCTCCCCTACATACTGGCAATGTCACTACCTCCCTTCGCAACCAGTTACACCCTGAGCCCCACAAAAATTTGAACATCATTCTAAGAATACTCGTGATTGCTGTTCCTGTTAACGGCATCACTGCCAAAACAAACCAGACTTTACTATATAGTAATACATTGATGACAATTGCACGTTGCCTAAGGGTTAAATGGTGAGGTCGCAGCATTCCCAAACGTCGCTGCACCTGTTCCACCATCCTATTCGAATTGCTAATCCTTGCAGCACTCAGGTCAGCCTCATAAACGACACCACAGATTTTCAGACTCCTGGTTCTCTGCTGCACAACATCACATCCCCAATCTAATCTCCCTGCCCACTCTCCCAGCCCACTTTTCCAGATTTACCTTCATCCCAGTAGCTCTCCCAAAATTGTGTACAACTTCCTCCAAAAGTCCTAACCGTGTCTCCTCACTCACCAAAATAGTTGTATCATCAATATAGGCCACCAAACCAGGCCAAGGCTTCTGCTCACCATCCCCCCCCCTGTCCTTAGACGATCCTCCACCATCCTATAAAAGGGATCCTGAACACATGCAAACAAAAGTTGTGATAATGGACATCCCTGCTGAAGACCCCGCTCCATCGTGACTCCCTTCCCCACACACCCATTGATTTGCACCCTTACCTTCGCGTTTGAGTACAACGTATCCACCCACCCCACTATTTCTTCGCCAAACCCCTGTTGTAGGAGAATATCCCTCAAAGCCTTTTTTCCACCCTGTCATAAGCCCCTAGCCAATCCAACGCCACCAACGCCCCTCTTCCCCTTTCCATGTCCTCCAGGAACCCCTTTATGATCCCGTGGCCCTCGCCCATTGACCTACCAGGCAACCCAAACTGAGACTCAAACACGACCCTCCTCACAACACATTTAAGCCGATTCCCAAGAATTTTCGCGAACAATTTATAATCAGCACAAAGCAACGAAATGGCCCAGTAATCCTGAAGGGTACTCTGCTGTTTACCCTTCGGGACCAACACCACCACCGCCGTTGCCTGTGATTCTCCTATCTTACCTCCTTCCTTCATGGCATTCATTAACTCTACTAGGAAACCCCTAAGCAGACCCCAGTGCTGTACATAAAATTCGCTTGGTAAACCATCGATCCCGGGTGCCTTTCCCTTCCTCATGTCCATAAGGGCTCTCCATATTTCCTCCTCCTCAATGACCCCACCCAGTGCCTCCCAATCACTCCTCCCCAGTTTGCATGGCACATACTCACATACCTGCCCAATTACCTCTCCATCTACCCCACTACTTTTCCCATATTCCTCAAACCATCTATCTGCATATGCACTCATCCCGGTGGTTTCCCATAATACCTGACCCTCTCTAAACCTCCCCACCAAAGAAATGACTTGCAATCCCGGTATTGTAGTCGTTCGCTGTCGTACCTTCTGTCCTCGCAGCACACAAGCAGATGGCTTGTCGCCCCAGAGTACTTCGTCCAACCCTGCCTGTACACGTACCGCTGCAAAACATTCTTCTTGCAAATCCCTTATCCTGCCCTTCAACATGTGTATATCCTCTACTGGGTACACCCCGGCCACAGCCCCCCCCCTCGTAACAATCCCGTAATCTAGATTCTAAATAATTTGACAAACCATACCGCAATTGATTAATGCGTTTACCCTCCCGCCCATAAAATTGACGTATTCTTACCTTAGCCACACTATCCCACCATCCTAGCGCATCCTCCTCAGTCCTTCTGTCTGCACAGAGCTGTTCCCAAAATACTGCAAAACCTTCCACTTCCTCCCTATCCCTCAAAACCATCGTGTTCAGTTTCCAATAACTTCCCTGCCTACGAGCCAAAGCATCCCACCCCACCTCCACTAATACCGCCCTATGATCGGAAGACACCATCTCAATAGTTTTAAAAGACTCTACCAAAACCCTCTGAGATAAATATAACCTGTCCAAACGAGCCACATATCCCATTCTTATAAATGTATGTTCCACCTCCCACAGACCTCCCCCGAAAGCATCACGTAACTGAAGGCCTCTAAGCAGGCCTCCCAAGACTGAGGAAAAATATCCCGCTCCTCTGGGTTCCACGTCTGCCCTCTTAACTACACAATTCCAGTCCCCCCCACAATCGCCACCGACGGTAACGTGCGTAGGTAGTACACGAGCTCCTCCCGCACAAAATCCGTCTTCACTTTCATGTCACTTTCTGCTGAGACATACACACACACAAACGCCACTCTCTCTCCCATCCACCATCCTTCCACACGTAATACTCTCCCCTCTCCCCCCCTCTTTCCTGTGCAATACAAACGGGCTCGCCTCCCTAATCAACACACCCACTCCTCCTTTTAAGCGCTCAGATGGCAACACATAGACCTGATACCCAGGCACCTCTAATTCACGACCAAGCTTAAAATTGTGCTCCTGCACAAAAGCTACGTCAATCTTGTACCTATTCAAAAACATCCTGAAACACTCACGTTTAACACCATCACACAGACCATTAATATTTATTGTTACACACCTGAGGCTGGCTTAAGGTTTCCCTCCCCGCCTCATGTCATGACTCTTCCCTTTCAAACCATTTCCCTGGGCTTTGCCTTTGCCACATACTCCACCCTCCTTCCCAACCATCCCCCCCCTTCTGTTGTGGCCCTCTCGTAGAGTCACTCTGAGTACCATAACCCCATGTCTTTTTCCCTGGCCTTTGCACCGGTGTCAGAACATCGTCCGAATCTGATGCTGCTGCCCTTTTCCTTGTAGCTCCTTCAGTTTCCATATCTGAGTCCTGTGAGCCAGCACAATGGACTTCCACCTCTACCACCCTTAATCCGCCTCCATGTCCTTCCATGGCACTCACACTGTCCATCACAGGTGCCACCTGATCCTCCCCCCTCCCGCACACACCTTCTGCCCTGATCCCAGGTTCCTGCTCATTGTGACTCTCCACCTCTGTAGACTGTAACATAGCCTGTATCACCGTCTCCAACTCCTCCTCAATAGCTTTCACTTCTGTGCCCACCTGCACCTCTTCACTTGACAGCTGTACTGTTGATGGGCCAGGTGATTCATGGATCACCACTTCTTCTGATTCCACAGGAGGAGCCATCACCTCTTCACTCCACAAGCGACAACGCCCTCCTCCTTGCCTCCGTTCTTCCTCAGGCATCGGTTTCTCATGGACAGGTGCTCCGCCCCTTGCCGGCCCAGGAGCCATATTCCTCTTGCCACAGTCTGCCGCCATATGGTCATATTCGCCACACAGTCGGCATGTACGCCTCTGCCCAGTATACGCTACCATTACCTGGGTTCTAAACTCCTCGAGATATACATACGAGGGTATAGGATGCCTTAGCATCATCATGAGATTGAAAGAACCCTCAGGATATCCTGTGTAAGCTCCTTTTACCCATTTACCAGGTTGGGCCAGAGGTACAGTTCCATAACTTTCGAAAACATTGCGTATATCCACTTCATCAGCCTCAAAAGGCACGTTTCGGAGCTTAACCCACGAAGAATGTCGTGATACATCCGTCAACTTGACCCTCACTGCCTGCGTTACGTTAATGCTGACGTCTTGATAATGATCCACCAACGCCTCGTATACTTGAGCAGTTAGCACCTTCACGAATATTCTATACACACCGTTCAGTGCCACTCCATACAAATCCTCGTCTCTGATGCCGTATGTCTCTCTCACAATTTTGGGCAATAACACATCAACTGACGTAGGCGTTAAAGCCCCACTAATGAGCTCAATGCCCACAGTATTCACTCTTCTGCACACACCTGGCGCCATGTTGTTGACTGAGTAGCTCATCTGGGAAAACAGTAGAGGGGTGCAAAGCACGACCGCACTCTACCTCATCCAGGCAGCGAATGAAACCCCTCCTTTAGAGTGCAGGCATTGTACTTCCCATTTCCAGGACTCAAGTCCGGCTATATAAAAATAACCGGTTTCCCTGAATCCCTTCACTAAATATTACCCTGCTCACACTCCAACAGATCGTCAGGTCTCAAATACCATTCGTCTCCATTCATTCCTATCGAACACGCTCATGCACCCCTGCCGGAAGTCTAATATACCTAAATGATTACATAACTGTACTCACCTGTTTTTCAGTAGCTGCTGAAAAAGTAAAAGACTCGGGCCGGGAGAGTATACCGGCGAATCAAAAAGAAGTACGGGCGAATCAAGAGCAAGAACAATCATTTTTAAATTTTAACAATAATTACAATGCTTTTATTGCTTTGCGTGAAACTTTTATGAAGTCACTACTTGATGTCACCAAAGCAATTACTGCCACTCTAATTTATGCATTCTCCTCTAATTAGACACCAAAAATTCAACCTGTAAAGAGTCTTCAAAGCCACCAGCTGGTAATTTTTTTACGTAAATTTTAGCATGTCACCAAGCCACTACAGCAGGATTAATCTACTCAGTATTCAAATCTTTATACACTAAATTCGACCTCTAATAATCCATTGGGCCCGGTCCATGACCGGGTCGCGGGCCTGATCAGCCAGGCTGTTACTGCCGATCGCATGTAAACCGACATACGAGCCGCAGCCCGGCTGGTCCGGTACTGACCAGCGCCTTCTTGAAGACAGCCAGGGATCTGTTGGTAATGTCACCTTATGTATGCTGCGAGGCATACATGAGGTGGGCCCCTGCTTTTCATTGGGATAATTTTGCATCTCCTGCTAAGTCTTTTGCTTTCGTAGGGAATGAGTTTAGTGCGCAGATTTTGGACCAGTCCCTCTAAGATTTTCCAAGTGTATATTGTCATGTATCTTTCTCGCCTACATTCCAGGGAGTACAAATCAAGTGACTTTAACCATTCCCAGTAATTTAGGTGCTTTATCGTACTTATCTGTGCAGTGAAAGTTTTCTGCATATTTTCCAGGTCTGCAATTTAGCCTGGTTTGAAAGGGGCAGTTAGTGTACACCAATATTCCAGGGTAGAGAGAACAAGTGATTTGAAGAGAATCATCATGGGCTTGGCTTCCTTAGTTTTGAAGGTTCTCATTATCCATCCTATCATTTTCCTAGCAGATGTGGTCGATACATTGTTGTGATCTTTGAAACTGAGTTTCTCTGACATTATCCCTCCCAGTACCACCAATACCACCAGTCCAATGGCATTCTTCTTTGCAAATATACAGGGTCTAAAGCCAGCAACGAACAACAAAATACCTTTCATCTGTGGACTGCTTGCAGAGGCAAAAGCAATGTTCGCGGCCTTCAGAGGGACCTACGTAAAGGACCACTTGGACAACGAAATATGAATCCCAGGTTACAACCTATACAGATGTGACAGAGTGAACAAGCAAAAGGAAGGGGGGCATGGCCTGTATATCGTAGAGTCACTTGTTTGCATAGAACTGCTTAATGCCTCAAATGATGCAGTGGAAGTTTTAGCAGTAAAGATCAAGAACCAAAACCTAGTCATTGTGGTAGCCTACAAGCCTCCGGATGCAACGTCCCAGCAATTCCAGGAACAGCTGTCAAAAATTGACCACTGTCTGGAAAATCTGCCAGCTCCTGCCCCCAACATCTTGCTCCTGGGGGATTTCAACTTGAGGCACCTAAAATGGAGGCATATAGTAAATAATGTTGTTGCAGTGATAACACCAGGAGGCAGCTCTGACGAGAACTCACACACACACGAGCTTTTAAATCTCTGCAGAAAATTCAACTTAAACCAGCAAATAATAGAGCCTACTAGACTGGAGAATACACTAGACCTCAACTTCACTAACAATGATGATCTGATAGGAAATGTCACCATATCAAAAACAATATACTCAGATCACAGCATAATAAAGGTTCAGACATGTATGTGCGGAGCCCCAGACCGACAAAATGAGATTAGTCACGAGGGAGCCTTCACCAAATTCAACTTCATTAACAAGAACATAAAGTGGGACCAAGTAAATCAAGTCCTAAGCGATATAAGCTGGGAAGGTATACTAAGCAACACAGACCCCAACTTATGCATAGAACAGATTAACTCGGTGGTACTCGATGTATGCACAAGGCTTATTCCTTTAAGAAAAAGGAGTAGATGTGAAATAGAAAGAGACAGGCGCTCCCTTTACAGGTGACGGAAAACAATAACAGAGTGGCTAAAAGAGGCCAATATATCTGGAATGCGTAGGGAGTCACTTGTCAGAGAAATAGCAAACGTCGAACTAAAGCTAAAGGAATCTTATAGGAATCAGGAATCGCGGGAAGAACTAAAAGCCATAAATGAAATCGAAAGAAACCCAAAGTATTTCTTTTCTTATGCCAAATGAAAGTCGACAACAGCATCCAGTATTGGGCCCCTACTTAAACAAGATGGGTCCTTCAAAGATGACAGCAAGGAAATGAGTGAACTACTCAAGTCCCAGTATGACTCAGTTTTTAGCAAGCCGTTAACCAGACTGAGAGTCGAAGATCAAAATTATTTTTTTATGAGAGAGCCACAGAATTTGGTTAACACAAGCCTATCTGATTTTATCCTGACGTCAAATGACTTTGAACAGGCGATAAATGACATGCCCATGCACTCTGCCCCAGGGCCAGACTCGTGGAACTCCGTGTTCATCAAGAACTGCAAGAAGCCCCTATCACGAGCTTTTACCATCCTATGGAGAGGGAGCATGGACACGGGGGTCGTCCCACAGTTACTAAAAGAAACAGACATAGCCCCACTCCACAAAGGGGGCAGTAAAGCAATAGCAAAGAGCTACAGACCGATAGCACTAACATCCCATATCACAAAATCTTCGAAAGGGTCCTAAGAAGCAAGCTCGCCACCCATCTAGATACCCATCAGTTACACAACCCAGGGCAACATGGGTTTAGAGCAGATCGCTCCTGTCTGTCTCAGCTACTGGATCACTACGACAAGGTCCTAGATGCACTTGAAGACAAAAGGAATGCAGATGTAATATATACAGACTTTGCAAAAGCCTTCGACAAGTGTGACCATGGCGTAATAGCGCACAAAATGCGTGCTAAAGGAATAACGGGAAAAGTTTGTAGATGGATCTGTAATCTCCTCACAAACAAAACACAAAGAGTAGTAGTCAACAGAGTAAAGTCCGAGGTGGCTACGGTGAAAAGCTCTGTTCCACAAGGCACAGTACTCTCTCCCATCTTTTTTCTCATCCTCATATCTGACATAGACAAGGATGTCAGTCACAGCACCGTGTCTTCCTTTGCAGATGACACCCGAATCTGCATGACAGTGTCTTCCATTGCAGACACTGCAAGGCTCCATGCGGACATCAACCAAATCTTTCAGTGGGCTGCAGAAAACAATATGAAGTTTAACGATGAGAAATTTCAATTACTCCGATATGGTAAACATGAGGAAATTAAAACTTTATCAGAGTATAAAACAAATTCCATCCACACAATAGAGCAAAAAACTAACGTCAAAGACCTGGGAGTGTCGGAGGATCTCACCTTCAAGGACCATAACATTGTATCAATCGCATCTGCTAGAAAAATGACAGGATGGATAATGAGAACCTTCAAAACTAGGGATGCCAAGCCCATGATGACACTCTTCAGGTTGCCTGTTCTAAGTAAGCTGGAATATTGCTGCACACTAACAGCACCTTTCAAGGCAGGTGAAATTGCTGACCTAGAAAATGTACAGAGATCCTTCACGGCATGCATAACGGAGATAAAACACCTCAATTACTGGGAGTGCTTAAAGTTCCTAAACCTGTACTCCCTGGAATATAGGCGGGAGAGATACATGATTATACACACCTGGAAAATTCTAGAGGGACTAGTACCAAACTTGCACACGAAAATCACTCTCTCCGAAAGCAAAAGACTCAGCGGAAGATGCAACATCCCCCCAATGAAAAGCAGGGGTGTCACTAGCACGCTAAGAGACAACACAATAAGTGTCAGGGGCCCAAGACTTTTCAACTACCTCCCAGCATACATAAGAGGGATTACCAATAGACCCCTGGCTGTCTTCAAGCAGGCACTGGGCAGGTACTTAAAGTCAGTACCTGACCAGCTGGGCTGTGGCTCGTACGTTGGATTGCGTGCAGCCAGCAGTAACAGCCTGGTTGATCAGGCCCTGTTCCACCATGAAGTCTGGTCACAGACCTCATGGTGGTAAACTCCAGGTAAACTCCAGGTATATATATGGGGTCCATGTCTGATGTAAATTGTGGGACCCATAGCCTGGAGTTTACCTGGAGAGAGTTCCGGGGGTCAACGCCCCCGCGGCCCGGTCTGTGACCAGGACTCCTGGTGGATCAGAGCCTGATCAACCAGGCTGTTACTGTTGGCTGCAAGCAAACCAACATACGAGCCACAGCCCGGCTGGTCAGGAACCGACTTTAGGTGCTTGTCCAGTGCCAGCTTGAAGACTGCCAGGGGTCTGTTGGTAATCCCCCTTATGTATGCTGGGAGGCAGTTGAACAGTCTCGGACCCCTGACACTTATTGTATGGTCTCTTAACGTGCTAGTGACACCCCTGCTTTTCATTGGGGGGATGTTGCATCGTCTGCCAAGTCTTTTTCTTTCGTAGTGAGTGATTTTCGTGTGCAAGTTCGGTACTAGTCCCTCTAGGATTTTCCAGGTGTATATAATCATGTATCTCTCCCGCCTGCGTTCCAGGGAATACAAGTTCAGGAACCTCAAGCGCTCCCAGTAATTGAGGTGTTTTATCTCCGTTATGCGTGCCATGAAGGTTCTCTGTACATTTTCTAGGTCAGCAATTTCACCTGCCTTGAAAGGTGCTGTTAGTGTGCAGCAATATTCCAGCCTAGATAGAACAAGTGACCTGAAGAGTGTCATCATGGGCTTGGCATCC
Source organism: Cherax quadricarinatus (assembly GCF_038502225.1). Classification (NCBI taxonomy): domain Eukaryota; kingdom Metazoa; phylum Arthropoda; class Malacostraca; order Decapoda; family Parastacidae; genus Cherax; species Cherax quadricarinatus. The sequence continues at coordinate 39,842,143 of NC_091302.1, read as the reverse complement.
CTAGTTTCGAAGGTTCTCATTATCCATCCTGTCATTTTTCTAGCAGATGCGATCGATACAATGTTATGGTCCTTGAAGGTGAGATCCTCTGACATGATCACTCCCAGGTCTTTGACGTTGGTGTTTCGCTCTATTCTGTAGCCAGAATTTGTTTTGTACTCTGATGAAGATTTAATTTCCTCGTGTTTGCCATATCTGAGTAATTGAAATTTCTCATCGTTAAACTTCATATTGTTTTCTGCAGCCCACTGAAAGATTTGGTTGATGTCCGCATGGAGCCTTGCAGTGTCTGCAATGGAAGACACTGTCATGCAGATTCGGGTGTCATCTGCAAAGGAAGACACGGTGCTGTGGCTGACATCCTTGCCTATGTCAGATATGAGGATGAGGAACAAGATGGAAGCAAGTACTGTGCCTTGTGGAACAGAGCTTTTCACTCCTAGCTGCCTCGGACTTTACTCTGTTGACTACTACTCTCTGTGTTCTGTTAGTGAGGAAATTATAGATCCATCGACCGACTTTTCCCATTATTCCTTTAGCACGCATTTTGTGCGCTAGTACGCCATGGTCACACTTGTCGAAGGCTTTTGCAAAGTATGTATATATTACATCTGCATTCTTTTTGTCTTCTAGTGCATCTAGGACCTTGTCGTAGTGATCCAATAGTTGAGACAGACAGGAGCGACCTGTTCTAAACCCATGTTGCCCTGGGTTGTGTAATTGATGGGTTTCTAGATGGGTGGTGATCTTGCTTCTTAGGACCCTTTCAAAGATTTTTATGATATGGGATGTTAGTGCTATCGGTCTGTAGTTCTTTGTTGTTGCTTTACTGCCCCCTTTGTGGAGTGGGGCTATGTCTGTTGTTTTTAGTAACTGTGGGACGACCCCCGTGTCCATGCTCCCTCTCCATAGGATGGTAAAAGCTCGTGATAGGGGCTTCTTGCAGTTCTTGATGAACATGGAGTTCCATGAGTCTGGCCCTGGGGCAGAGTGCATGGGCATGTCATTTATCGCCTGTTCGAAGTCATTTGGCGTCAGGATAACGTCAGATAGGCTTGTGTTAACCAAATTCTGTGGCTCTCTCATAAAAAATTCATTTTGATCTTTGACTCTCAGTCTGGTTAGCGGCTTGCTAAAAACTGAGTCATATTGGGACTTGAGTAGTTCACTCATTTCCTTGCTGTCATCTGTGTAGGACCCATCTTGTTTAAGTAGGGGCCCAATACTGGACGTTGTTCTCGACTTTGATTTGGCATAGGAGAAGAAATACTTTGGGTTTCTTTCGATTTCATTTATGGCTTTTAGTTCTTCCCGCGATTCCTGATTCCTATAAGATTCCTTTAGCTTAAGTTCGATGCTTGCTATTTCTCTGACCAGTGTCTCCCTACGCCTTTCAGATATATTGACCTCTTTTAGCCGCTCTGTTATTCTTTTCCGTCGCCTGTAAAGGGAGCGCCTGTCCCTTTCTATTTTACATCTACTCCTCCTTTTTCTTAGAGGAATAAGCCTTGTGCATACATCGAGTGCCACCGAGTTAATCTGTTCCATGCATAAGTTGGGGTCTGTGTTGCTTAGTATATCTTCCCAGCTTATATCAGTTAGGATTTGGTTTACTTCGTCCCACTTTATGTTTTTGTTATTGAAGTTGAATTTGGTGAATGCTCCCTCGTGACTAATCTCATTATGTCGGTCTGGGGCTCCACGTATACATGTCTGAATCTCAATTATGTTGTGATCTGAGTATATTGTTTTTATATGGTGACATTTCGTATCAGATCATCATTGTTAGTGAAGATGAGGTCTAGTGTATTCTTCAGTCTAGTAGGCTCTATTATTTGCTGGTTTAAATTGAATTTTGTGCAGAGATTTAAAAGCTCGTGTGAGTGTGTAGTGGATAAAAAGGCTTCAATGAAGAATATTTGGATTTCTTCCTGAAGCCGTTTGAATATTCCACTTCCTCTGCCACCCCATCTTTTCATCCTTTTTTACCAATATGTATATTTTATTACATATGGTACAGAAGATTTAAGAGATACATTGATGATACAAAGATGACACATACAGTACATGAGGTGTGAGAGATACATGTCTAGTACATATTGTTACGTGTTTGTCACTTGGCCTGGTGGCTAAAGCTCCCGCTTCATACACGGAGGGCCCGAGTTTGATTCCCGGCGGGTGGAAAGATTCCGACACGTTTCCTTACACTTGTCCTGTTCACCTAGCAACAAATAGGTACCTGGGTGTTAGTCGACTGGTGTTGGTCGCATCCTGGGGGACAAGATTGAGGACCCCAATGGAAATAAGTTAGACAGTCCTCGGTGACACACTGACTTTCTTGGGTTATCCTGGGTGGCTAACCCTCCTGGAGTTTACCTGGAGAGAGTTCCGGGGGTCAACGCCCCCGCGGCCCGGTCCGCGACCAGGCCTCCTGGTGGATCAGAGCCTGATCAACCAGGCTGTTGCTGCTGGCTGCACGCAAACCAACGTACGAGCCACAGCCCGGCTGATCAGGAACTGACTTTAGGTGCTTGTCCAGTGCCAGCTTGAAGACTGCCAGGGGTCTGTTGGTAATCCCCCTTATGTGTGCTGGGAGGCAGTTGAACAGTCTCGGGCCCCTGACACTTATTGTATGGTCTCTTAACGTGCTAGTGACACCCCTGCTTTTCATTGGGGGGATGGTGCATCGTCTGCCAAGTCTTTTGCTTTCGTAGTGAGTGATTTTCGTGTGCAAGTTCGGTACTAGTCCCTCTAGGATTTTCCAGGTGTATATAATCATGTATCTCTCCCTCCTGCGTTCCAGGGAATACAAGTTTAGGAACCTCAAGCGCTCCCAGTAATTGAGGTGTTTTATCTCCGTTATGCGCGCCGTGAAAGTTCTCTGTACATTTTCTAGGTCGGCAATTTCACCTGCCTTGAAAGGTGCTGTTAGTGTGCAGCAATATTCCAGCCTAGATAGAACAAGTGACCTGAAGAGTGTCATCATGGGCTTGGCCTCCCTATTTTTGAAGGTTCTCATTATCCATCCTGTCATTTTTCTAGCAGATGCGATTGATACATTGTTATGGTCCTTGAAGGTGAGATCCTCCGACATAATCACTCCCAGGTCTTTGACGTTGGTGTTTCGCTCTATTTTGTGGCCAGAATTTGTTTTGTACTCTGATGAAGATTTAATTTCCTCATGTTTACCATATCTGAGTAATTGAAATTTCTCATCGTTGAACTTCATATTGTTTTCTGCAGCCCACTGAAAAATTTGGTTGATGTCCACCTGGAGCCTTGCAGTGTCTGCAATGGAAGACACTGTCATGCAGATTCGGGTGTCATCTGCAAAGGAAGACACGGTGCTGTGGCTGACATCCTTGTCTATGTCGGATATGAGGATGAGGAACAAGATGGGAGCGAGTACTGTGCCTTGTGGAACAGAGCTTTTCACCGTAGCTGCCTCGGACTTGACTCTGTTGACGACTACTCTCTGTGTTCTGTTAGTGAGGAAATTATAGATCCATCGACCGACTTTTCCTGTTATTCCTTTAGCACGCATTTTGTGCGCTATTACGCCATGGTCACACTTGTCGAAGGCTTTTGCAAAGTCTGTATATATTACATCTGCATTCTTTTTGTCTTCTAGTGCATTTAGGACCTTGTCGTAGTGATCCAATAGTTGAGACAGACAGGAGCGACCTGTTCTAAACCCATGTTGCCCTGGGTTGTGTAACTGATGGGTTTCTAGATGGGTGATCTTGCTTCTTAGGACCCTTTCAAAGATTTTTATGATATGGGATGTTAGTGCTATTGGTCTGTAGTTCTTTGCTGTTGCTTTACTGCCCCCTTTGTGGAGTGGGGCTATGTCTGTTGTTTTTAGTAACTGTGGGACGACCCCCGTGTCCATGCTCCCTCTCCATAGGATAGAAAAGGCTCGTGATAGGGGCTTCTTGCAGTTCTTGATGAACACAGAGTTCCATGAATCTGGCCCTGGGGCAGAGTGCATGGGCTAAAAATTCGAACGAAATTTTATCTTATCTTATCTTAAAATCTCATCCAGCTCCTCAGAACTGGGGTGCGTGCCCAAAATACAGCAGGCATTACCCCCTCTGAACAGCCACACTGAGTTGCTGGAACAGAAAACTAGCTGCCCTGGGATCCCTAGTTCCCCTGATGAGTCTTTTGCCTAGCTCCTTAAGGAACTTATATGCACTCTTTCCCCATGAGCCAAGGGTCTCTGAGCCTATGGGAACAAACATATAACGATGGGCAAATTCTCCATATTTTCTAGACTTTTGGGACTCCCTGAAGCTGGCAGCTGCCCCTCCTTCCTCCCTGGTGTAATGGAGATAGGTATCAGCCAAGGTAGATGCACATGTGTAGTCCCACACCACCTGCTTACCGTCTGTCCAGGCTTGAAGGATGATACCATGTGGACGCTAATGGTATTTATGCAACTTAATTTTTTCATGTAAATGATATCGATGTTTTATTTTGTTAATAATTATAGCTCATATTTTGCTGTATCAAATAATTATGTTAAACAACGACTCCAATTTAAGTAAGTCATCTTGTCCGACTTTATTGGGTTATCGAAGGTAAAAAGATTTGTTGCGATTTTTAACCCGGGTAAGGGTTGGCCACCCAGGATAACCCAGTAAAATCAGTGCGTTATCGGGGACTATCCGTCTTATTTCCAGTGAGTCCTTTAATCTTGTCCCCCAGGATGCGACCCACAACAGTCGACTAACACCTAGGTGAACAGGGACAGCAGGTGTAAAGAAACATGCCTATTGTTCCCACCAATGTTGGGGATTGAACTGAGCTGAGCCGAGTCCGTTGCCAACCGAGCCACATTGTAGGACAACTGTAAATATCAAAACTTGTGTAATGTATCCAGGATTTTGTTTTTTTATTCGCCGGTACTCTCCCGGCCCGGGTGTTTTCCGAGAGTGGTGACCCGGCCTTGGCTCCCTATCTGGGGAGTATCTTGGGATAAACCTACTTGCATCAAGGAACCTTCCTTGAGGGATATTTGTATTGAAGTCTCTTGATTATACTAGAGTTATTAAGGCTGCATGTGACTTGTTCACCGCCAGTCAAGAATAGGATATGTTAATTTTTAAAATTGGGAATAAAGTAAACTCACCATGTGATGAATGGTTTGAAAAACCGACAAGTTGAAGATTGAGACACTTATGCAGCATATGGGAATCTTTATTCAGGAAACGTTTCGCCACACAGTGGCTTCATCAGTCCAATACAAAGAGGAAGGCGTAAGGAGAGGAGGAGAATGAGGTAATCAGTCCCTCAACCTGGAGTCGATGTGTTCAGTCCATCAATCTTGTAGAATGTACAGCATAGGGCCGTAGACGTGGCTTATATACTGTAGTGAGGTGACGTGAAGCAGATGGAGGCGGGGTCATAGTGGTACCATCCACTAGTCGAAGTAGGTCTTCGTCCAAAGGTTGAACAAGTGTTGAAGAATTCTTTGTAACAAGACCCCATGATGCTGCCGTGTCTGACAGTTGTGATGAATGGTTTGAAAAACCGACAAGTTGAAGATTGAGACACTTATGCAGCATATGGGAATCTTTATTCAGGAAACGTTTCGCCACACAGTGGCTTCATCAGTCCAATACAAAGAGGAAGGCGTAAGGAGAGGAGGAGAATGAGGTAATCAGTCCCTCAACCTGGAGTCGATGTGTTCAGTCCATCAATCTTGTAGAATGTACAGCATAGGGCCGTAGACGTGGCTTATATACTGTAGTGAGGTGACGTGAAGCAGATGGAGGCGGGGTCATAGTGGTACCATCCACTAGTCGAAGTAGGTCTTCGTAAAAAGGTTGAACAAGTGACCCCGCCTCCATCTGCTTCACGTCACCTCACTACAGTATATAAGCCACGTCTACGGCCCTATGCTGTACATTCTACAAGATTGATGGACTGAACACATCGACTCCAGGTTGAGGGACTGATTACCTCATTCTCCTCCTCTCCTTACGCCTTCCTCTTTGTATTGGACTGATGAAGCCACTGTGTGGCGAAACGTTTCCTGAATAAAGATTCCCATATGCTGCATAAGTGTCTCAATCTTCAAACTCACCATACTCACAGATATACACCTCTGGGTGTATATAACCTCGTGAGGATAGGATAAGCTTTACTCTACACATGATGGTAAAATATGCAGACTTTGTATAATTAATAATCCTCTTTTATTAATAATCTAGAGAAAGATTTCCTTTTTACTGTGTTATTATTATTATTATTAAAGATTCGCCGGTATTCTCCCGGCCCGGGCCTTTTCCAAGTGGTGGCCCGGCCTTGGCTCCCTCTTTAGGGAGTGTCTGAGACCTAAGTCTCCCATAGGAGGAGGCACAAGTACCTCCTCATCTTTGGGACCAACTGTCCCCAGACCTAGCCACAAGCTAGGCCTCTCTGGTCTGCCATCCCCGCCTCAAGGGGGGAAATGGGAATGACAGTCTTATGAGCTAAAGGCTCGGGCTCAGGCACCTACCCTACCCTAGAAGGGTTAGGCATGGTATCGATCTTTTTACTGTGTAATGAACTGTTGACAGGAGTGAGGATTATCATATAACGGAAATAGTTACTCTGAGTTGTCTTAGTCCTAGGTTAAATCTAAATAAAATACTTTGTGTGTGTTCTGTAAAGACCTTTTTTTTTATTTACTCAAAGACCAAATAAAAATTTACTTCACTTAAATGAGGAACTACTAAACCCTCAGAGGAAGTTCTAATTTCCTTCACCAGCATCAAGGTACCTGCTGGAGAGATTATTATAAGTTGTTCCTTTAGTACCATTTTCTCTGAAATTAGTGGTTGGAGCGGCCCACAGATGGCGACACACACTACAGTTGACAGTTGCTTAGCAGAACCATCAGGAAGGGGGTGTAAGGTGCTCCCTTCTTCTGTTTATTGAGTACGAAGTGAATTTTAAACTATTATACAATGTATGTGAAAAGCGAACCAGACTGTGACTTTGACATAACTATGGAAACGATGACAGACATAGAAACCAGCCTGCTGCGGGAAGAATTGTTTGGACATAGCTGCGTCCCGTCGGGTGAGTTGTTTTTTGAGCTTGCTTTTATTTTATTTTGCGTTGTGGGTGGTTCTTATCGCCAGTCTGGTGCTGTCAGACCTCCAAGTGGTGGCTGGCTATGTGAAGAATCCCTCCACATGGTTGTCAGTGGTGCAATAAACTTGTTAGGGCATCATTTCCTAGTTTTGGTGGTGGTTGACGTGGTGGCTGCTAAAAACCATGTTGGTGAGCGTCTTGAGTTTTCCTTCATAATTTTCGTACCCATTTTTTCCTGTGGAACTTAAAATGAGGCAGCCATTTCCCCGATTGTGTTTTAAGTATCGGTTTCGTTTTAAACAATTTAGTTACTCCTAATATTTGCCACGCTGTAATAGTTGTCCGTATGAAGTGTCCCAGGATAGCAACTGTTACCTTGGATTTTAGGTATTGACGTGTCAAATAAGTAGCCAACGTATGGTGGATTTTCAATTTTATGTGTAGTGGTATACAAGTTTACTAAATATTTTGGGAATAATAAATCAATATTATAATGGAAAAGTGAATAAAAGCTTGGAAAACCTTCTACATGCAACAAGGCTTTAAAAAAAACTGCCTTTTATACATCTATAAGTAACCAGAATAAATTATTTAACCTTGTCAAAGCCAGTAATTGCATCGACCAGTTCAAGGCCAGAGTTAAGGAACGCCTTGTAAGAGAAGCTGCAGAAAGTGACTTCTTTCATTGCTGTTATTAACCACGTGTAGGCAATGTGCTTGTCATATCTGCTTAGGTCTTCCCATCTTCATTTTTTATAATTACTAAGGTGCCTGGAGGGAACTCGGAAGTTTTTAGACGACGTAAATAATTTAGTGTGAACTTTTTAATTGGTGCTGGTTATTTGAACAAAGTGCAATCAGTATTTGTGTTTTTTGTTACTTTTTTATTGCATCTATGTACTCTTGTTGGCATTAGTACTAGTACCTGTACGGTCAGAGTACTCTGAAAATATCGCTAATTCTGATTTGTTGTAAAATTATATATATTGACGTATGTATTACAGTAGTGCCCCTATTTTTTTAAATTTAAAATATATTACACATTTAGGCAGATTTGAATATTTTTATAAATGTAGGGATATACTCAGCCATCATCATAACTGTATATTCTGATGTACATATCGTTTGATGTGTGCACCGAGCAAGTGAATGTACACGTGGATGTATACTGTATACGTATACGAACTTGTTATACTTAAATTCCAGTAGGCCCATATTTAGGAATAAAGTATTCTTTGTCATGAGTAGGTGACGGAAATCTTCAGCGACTCGAGCATGTCGATAGCCTTTAAGCCTATTTAAAAGACCAACCATTGTTATTATTATAATCAAAAAGACCAACCAGTATGTCATGTTTTTTTAATTTGTTTTATTATTCGTGTATCTCGGTATTTATGTTCGTTGATACATATGTTATCAAGATCAATAAACATTTTTAAACTGGGAAAAACTTGTGGACCTGGTGAAATTAAATCCTTGTGCGGACTTGCAAGGTTATGATAAATTTACTTTTTTTTCATGACTATATACAGTATGTAAATTATTTTACATAAGCGTAAAGGATATGTAAAATTATCTACGTAGCTCTAAAAACAACTTGTATGAACACTGCCATTTCGTATACGACTTGCCTAAAGAATATACGTACTTACGTTTGCACGTGTATACGTTTTCGAGAGCTACTTTTCATTTTACCTATCCTATAACAAGTGTTTGCTTGCAATGAAAAAAAACTAAAGTCTGATTCCAGGGGTGAGTGAAATGTATGCGCAAGTGTCCTTAACACCTGCTACTCCTGTTCATCTAGCAGCAAATTTATACCTAGTAGTAGTAAACTTTGGGCCGTTCTAGGTACGTACCTTAGGGAGGACTATTCTTTCAAATGAATTAAGTTGGATAACAGCTACCCCCGTGAAAAAAAAAATATATGATGCATCCTCAGTTGATTCTTTCCACATTTGCTTTTCTTCTCTTGTGGTAGTTCCCCTCAAGGAAGGTTCCTTGATGTTGGTGAGGGGCTCTTGATTTAGGGAATTGGATCTGTGCTCCAGTTCCCCGAATTAAGCCTGAATGCCTTCCACATCCCCCCCAGGCGCTGTATAATCCTCCGGGTTTAGCGCTTCCCCCTTGATTATAATAATAATCTTGTGGTAGTTAATATATAAATCTTTGATATACCTTTGAGTTTCTAGAGTTTTTCTACTAGAGCCCTGCCTTGAGCCAGGCTCGTCTGGTGCTTGTCTGGTCAACTGGGCTGTTGCTACTGGTGGCATGTTTGACCACATATTCATCAGAACCTGGTTAATCTAGCTCTGGTGAAGATGTGTCCACTTTCTCTTGAAGACTTCTACACTTGTCGCAGCAGTGTGTGATATCTTCTGATAAGACGTTGAATAGTCGGGCCACCGATATTGATAGTGTTCTCTTACCCTATTCACGGCCACCCATGCTCTTCACTGGGTTTTTTTGTATTTCCTACCATACCTCTCTTGTATATTATGGCAGTGTGCATATTTGCTGTCCTAAACCTTCTAACTAAATCCTCACTTCTATGCTTGCCTACATCATTGCCTCCAGCACTGAGGCAGATAATAGGATTAACCCCATTACCGTTCATGATGTCAAGCCGGCTAACAATATCCTCCATCCCAGCCCCAGGAAAGCAAACCCTGTCTCCTGTCTCCTACTGTCCTTCAAGCAGAAGACCCTACCCATGTACCTAACCTGGCTATCCCCAACTACAATAATATTCTTACCTTCCTTGGTGTCGTTCGTCGTGACCTTTCCAGTAGTCGACTCACATTAGTCGGGTAGCACAGAGAATGCATTAATGTTTCCACAACAGTTTCCACAGCAGTCTTTCTTCATCGTTTCTACCTTTCCATTCGTCTTGATCGTCAACTTCGTTCCATGCTGTCCAGCCACTATCCAGTTTCCATTCTTGACCTGAGGACTCAGAACAGGACTGCTACGAATCCTCTTGTTTTCTTCAGTCAGTCGCCGTATCTTCGCTACCCTCAATTCTTCCTTAAGCTGCTGGTAAAGTTGCTCGATGGAGGGCATCTTGGTTCAATCTAAGGAGAGTACACTAATCGTCACCACTGAGCTAAGTACACGTCACCACTGAGGCTATTGAGGAACCGGCACACGGAATAGGAGAAATTTTTTCCTGGGTAGAGGCATGGCTGACAAATAGGCAGCAGAGAGTTTGCATAAATGGGGAGAAATCAGAATGGGGGCACGTCACAAGCGGTGTTCCGCAAGGGTCAGTGTTGGGCCCGTTGTTCACAATTTCCATAAACGACATAGATGAGGGAATAAATAACGACATAAGCAAATTTGCTGATGACACCAAAATAGGCCGGCCAATTCATTCTAATGAGGACACTAGAGCACTCCAGGATGATTTGAGCAGACTGAGGCAGAGGTCGGAGAAATGGCAGATGCAGTTTAATATAGACAAATGCAAAGTTCTAAATGTTGGACAGGAAAATAAACATGCCATATATAAGCTAAATAATGTAGATCTTAATACTACTGATTGCGAAAAGGATTTCGGAGTTCTGGTTAGCAATAATCTAAAACCAAGACAACAGTGCATTAGTGTTCGCAATAACGCTAACAGAATACATATTTGGCTTCATATCTAGAAGTATAAATAATGGAAGTCCTCAGGTTGTTCTTCAACTCTATATCCTTGGTTAGGCCTCATTTAGATTATGCTGCACAGTTCTGGTCACCGTATTACAGAATGGTTATAAATGTACTGGAAAACGCACAGCGGAGGACAGTTGATCTCATGTATCCGAAATCTTCCCTATGAGGATAGACTGAAGGCCCTGAATCTGCGCACTCGAAAGGCGTAGAATTAGGGGGGATATGATCGAGGTGTATAAATGGAAACCAGAGTAAATAAAGGGGATGTAAATAGCGTGCTGAAAATTTCCAGCCAAGACAGGACTCGCAGCAATGGTTTCAAGCTTGAAAAATTCAGATTCAGGAAGGATATAGGAAAGCACTGGTTTGGTATTAGAGTTGTGGATGAGTGGAACAAAGTCCCCAGCACAGTTATAGAGGCTAAAACGTTGTGTAGTTTTAAAAATGAGTTAGATAAATACATGTGTGGGTGGGTGTGAGTTGGACCTGACTAGCTTGTGTTACTAGGTCTGATGCCTTGCTCCTTCCTTAAGTGGAAGTGACCTGACTAGGTGGGTTATTGGGCTAATCCGGGGGGGGGCATGGACCTGCTTCGCATGGGTCAGTAGGCCTTTTGCAGTGTCCCTTCTTATGTTCTCTGCTTCATTGAGTACATATTTAGGACTACGGCATTCCAGTGATTTAAATGCTTCTGTTCGGACCATAAATGATCTTTATCTGTTCCAGGTCTGATATATCTCCTGCACTGAACAATATTCTCAACGAGAGAGCACAAACGACTATTAATTTTATTGTGAAAGTTCTCATTATCCATCCTGTCATCTTCCTGGCTGTCGTGACATTTGCCTTAATGTAGAGATGCATCCTCGAGGGGAGACTCGTGGTAGTTGGAAAATGGCAGGTGGTGGAGGGGGGAAGTGGGGGAAGAGATGTTCCACTAGCAGATGGGGAATAAAGTCAGCTGGTTAGCTGACATATTAGCTCCAAGCAGAATGTACCACTTGTAAATTGACCCGCTTGTAAGAAAATTCTTCGGTTTGTATTAACCAGGAGGGTTAATAACTCGGCTTAACTAGTGAGTTAACCCGTGTGGCGTGTTTTTGTTGGGATCCTACAGTCAATGTTTCCCATGATGTAAACCAACATTCTGCACTGCATATGCAGAATTTGCCGCATGACCTGCTCATCCTATGAATATAACCCAGACAAATGCTCTACGAAGGTTATAAAAATAAATTTTAGGTTATTAGTATAGGTACGAGTGTAACTTCTTTCACAGAGAGATGAATGACTTCAGGGGTAAAGAGTTCCTTGTAAATCTTTAAATTTCCTTCCGAACTCTACCCAAAATCTAAAGGTATTTACTGTTCTGCAATTGAATTATTTGTTTATTGGAGAAACGGGCCACTGACTAACGAACCTGGCCCAAAGCCGGGCTCCGGGAGTAGAACAACTCTCGAAACTCATCAAAGGTAAAGATAGTCTGAAGTTTATTTCTTTTGAACTGTTCGGTTGGATTTTCTTGCTGCAATCGGACCCTTTGAGGTTTAGCGCTTAATTTGATTATATTACTAGTAAACAAAGTAATCCGAGGCTGGACCTTCCATTCCCCCCACAGGCGCTGTATAATCACTATGGGTTTAGCGCTCCCCCATGATTATAATAGTAATAATAATCCGAGGCTGGCGGCAGCCAGGGCGACGCCCTTCACAGGTTATGTCGTCAATGGAGAAAGTTAACAACAGCGTGCATTACACCCTATACTGCCAGAGTTGCCAACATACCTGTACTTCCTGTAGCACCATACACGGCGGTGGGAAGTGGTGTTGCTCTGCTAGGGATAGCGGTTACCTTGTTTGATGGCTTTATTATTCACTCCCATATTCATCGTGTGGGTGGTAATGGAAAAAATTCACACATTTAATGGGACCTAAGACTGGGTCATAACATTCTGCTAGTTAGTGGTAATGAAGAGTTAAAAAAAAAATACAAAGCGAGGCTACTTTGTGACAGCGTATGTAGTGTCAACTCGCAGAATCCCTGGAAGGGATACTTTAGTGCAGGTGAGGGACTTGTAATGAAAAGAATTGATCGGGATGCAGTCGAACCTGATTGCCCCCATGTTCTGCAGGAGCTGTAGTAGTACTGCGAGTTTCCCCCATGAATGTAATAAATAGTTTACGGAGCCTGAGGTGCTGCGGTAAGATATTAAACCATATACATACAGTAATCCGTTAAGGACTGATTTTATGGAAACTAGACGATGTATTAGTCACATTATTTATATAAACCAGTGATATATTATGCAATTATGATGATTAGTCTCGAACGCTTTGAAATTCTTAATAGCATGATCTTAATATTGGCAATTGTTGAGGAAGTGCTCCGTATGTGTTGGGGGAGGAGGGGTAGGTGTAAAAAATGCCTTATGAGAAATAAAGCAGAACTTTATCGGTTTTGAATGGGAATTTTGATACGATAACTAATAGTACAGTGAATATTCACTCATGGTTGAAGGTAACATTGTGGCATAGACTTCAGGCAATACGGCAAAATGAACTATGAACATTCAAGTTAGGAATCATAAAAAAGGAGAGAGAACCAGAATTCAAAGTCCGTTGAACTTCACTCAAGAAGAAGCATTATTAGATTTTTTTAACAGAAAGCGAACTCGTTCGTATAGAGCGTGACCTCCATTGCGAGGGTGAAACTTGAAGCTGAGCTGGAGCCGATGACCTGATGTGGGTGTTGATCCAAGCTGTGATAAACCTGGTGCTCTCCTCTTATCTACTAGGTGTGCTTGCAAGGGTTGAGCTACAGCTCTTGGACCCACTTGCTTAGTGGTAGTGGTTGGTAGAGAGGTATTGGTGTGGGAGTTGTAGTGCTGGTTGGTAGGAAGGGGTGTTGGTAGAGATGAAGGATTTCCAGTATCTATCTCTGTGGAAGTCGGGGTTAATTTTAACTGGAGTTGTGTGCATGTTAGGCGTTTGAACAGTTATGGCCCATTATTTATGTATGGGGGTAATAAACCTTTCATGACGTCTTCTGTAGTTAATATACGTACAGTATTTTGCGGGGTGGTTATGGAAGCCAGCCCTCTGGCCTCTGTTTTCAAATGACAGCTTCGCGAAGAGTCATCATTTGACTCTAGATCTGCACCAGGATTTTTTTTTTCTCACCAGCGAACCATACTTTAGGAAATAGTAAACCACCGTAGGACTACTTTTCTATTTGTAATGTGATCTGTCTTCTTCAGCTTGGGGCAGTACGTACCACCTTTGCTTATATAGACGGGAGTTGACCTGTAGTATACCTAGTGAGATTAACTCTCGGGTTGTGTGCAGAGGAGTATCCGTGTAGTATATACATGGAGAAGTGTGCATCAGAATATATGCAGAGGTGTGTAACTGTGTATATACACAAAGTATACATTAATTCATATTTTAGGGCTTAGTTTTCATTACTGATGTGTGTAGGTGAAATGCACCTCTTAACCCTCGTGCAGTCGATGGTTTTAAAACCAACTGGCACATTTTTTTTAATAAAATTAACAGTAAATTTAAAATTCCCATTAAAACTTCAATCTTTCACTATACATAGTACACATTTCTGACTTCAAAGGAATGTCATCAGCGGATGTACTTCCGGCCCCTGCACACTCCCCTATCCATACATATTCATAAAGAAATGAAAGAAACCTTTATCTCATGCCTTCAAACATTTCTTTGGAGTAGGAGCCTGGACACAAAAATCATCACACATTCGCTGAAAACTACTGCTGTACTCTACGACGGTGACAATACAAAAAAAAAAAAAACTGGAATGAAAAAGCTAACGTTCCACGTTACCAAAATTTTTGAAAGATGTTTAAGAAGCAAGAATGTTAATAAAATGTAATAGCAGCTGTACAACCCAGGGAAACATGGGCTGAGAGCAGATCAGGTCTGCCTCAGTTGCTGGACCGTTACGAAATAGCCTTGGATCCAGGGAAAGACAGGTAAAATACAAATGTAGTGTACGTACTTTCCAAAAGCCTTTAAAAATTGCGACCATGGTTTAATACATACAAAATGTGTGCAATATGAAAAAGTGGGGAGTTAGATATGTTTCTAAAAAAAAAGTAGAACCCGAAGAGTAAGAATGAAATCAGACTGACAATGAAAAAGGCCTGTTCCCTAAGGCACAGTATTTCCCCAACCCATATTCTCTCATTCTTGTATCCAACAGATTTAAATTTGATACAAAAGTACGTTGGGGCAACAAAGCCTACAATGGAGACCAACAGTTAAATTTTAACTTTTGCTACCACATCTAACCTCTCCTCGCTCCTGCCAATATTATATCCTTTCCCAGGTGTTTCATATTGATTTGGAAAAAGTCTGTTGTACACGTGAAGCTTTTTTTGGAAAAAGTTAGGTACAAAAGTATTTTTTTTTTCTAAAACCTCTTCGTTATTACCATATCTGAGGGACTGATTACCTCAAACTCCTCCTGTTCTTCACCATTCTCCTTTGTATGGACTGATGAAGCCACTATATGGCGAAAAGTTTCCTCATTAAAGATACCCAAGTGTTGTACACGTGCCTAATTTATCAACTTGTCGGTTCTCTGAACCATTCAACTACATTACCATATCTATTGTTACACAATATTAATATGACAAAATCATGCTTCAGTAGTTTAATTTTATTCTTTCTGCATCTTCTCCAGTAAATTAACTTCATCTCCCTGTTATAGTATGAAGACCAGAACCTTGTCTTTCTAATCCGAATTAAGTCTTACTAATGCATAGAAGAGTTGATCAGCAAGATTTATTCACCCCTCCCCCCACCCCCAAGGCGTACACAGGCTTCTCGAGGCTTCTATTACACTTTTTCTTCTTTTAGATGAAAACGGTTTCGATTCATGCTGCACCAGTCTGTTTTCTAGTTTCATCTCCGATTTGTGGGATTAATGATTCTAGAGAAAGTACATACCTAAGACTTTTTTTTCTGCCCTCTTAGCCCAGCCCTTTTTCAGCCAGTCAGATGCTCATCCTGATCGTCCAATCTGTTCATAATCCGCCTCTTGTTGCAAGAAGTGATATAGTTTCCTCTTGAACCTGCACCTTTGTCCTGGTAATAGTAGTGTATTTACCGTTTATTCACATTTTTTAACTATGAAATGCCTCTAAAATCAAGCTTTAAGTGCGACAAATACGCATACTGTATGTACGCATATGTGCGCATACTGTATGTACTACTTGCACCTGTTGTCTTCATCTAACCCGGTGTTACAGAGCAGAAATTGCCGCTTATCTGCTGAGTCAGTTGTGTTGGATCAGTCTTTCCTGCATGATTCTTCTGCCTGAATTAATGTATTAAATAACTTATAAATGAAAAATGGTTAGAAAATTGAAACGGGCATAAAAGGGGCGAGATCAGTTTCTGCCTCGGAACTTGGCTGACGTATTTGTATATGCAATGAGCGTCATACTCTGCTTTGGGCGTGTTTTTGGCGAGATGTATCGTGTAGTACTTTGCACAGATAAATTCAAATATTACAAACCTTACACCCCTAGTTCAAAACTACTAGTCGTCGTCTGGTGCTTTCTTCTGAAAAAGAAATACGTGTTTGTAGACGAAATATATGGTAGATACACGTATTAGATGAATATACGGAATACGTCGCATAAATGTACTTAAGCAGTTGTTTAAAGCAAGTCTGTGAAAATCAGTACTTATTCAAAGATGCTATTGGGCTGTGAAAATTTTTTCTGAGTGTCTTGCGTTAACTATTTGAGTTCTGAATGACCAGGTATTTTTAACTTCACGATAAAAAATTTTTCCTGTGTACGTATGTGACTTTTTTAATGTATAAGATTTTTTTTTTAAATGAGAAGAAATCCTAGCTAGCTCCGGTACTTAACCACTGAAAGGGTCATGTGACCTAAGACCTGTGTCATGAAATACTTGTCCTTTTACTTGGCGAGTACACCACCAGGTTAAATATTACAGCTTGCTTACTCCAGAGGAGCGAGTGTCAGCCTCGCGCAGCATACAAACTTAAAGGTGCTGGTTTGTCTTGAGGTTCCTCTGGCCCAGCTGTGCTCAGCATCAGCACGGCGAGATGCTTGCAGCTCTACGGGTTAATTCAAAAGAAGTGGTTTACAGTGCCGTTCAGGCATGTTATCACCCTCCTTGTCGCAACCCTCGTCGTAGTCTCCCAGGAAACCGATTCCTCTGGGAAGAGAGATTGGGGAGGGACTAAATACCTGAATGGTGAGCCGTGGCATGATCTTCAACTGGTTCCAGCACCCAGGGTAGAAGCCAATGCGTGAAGGAAGAGTATGGGGAAACGGGAGGGGACGGAGGGGTGGTTTAAGAGTAGAAAGTATGAAGAAACCAGTTCCTCCGAAAATGTGTGTAAACTCACGAAAGTGTGTTTTATTCAGTTTTTTTCTTTCCAAACTAATGCACATTTGTGTGTGTGTGTGTGTGTGTGTGTATATATATATATATATATTATACACCACACACACACATATACATACATATTATTGTAACCACGGACGAGTGGTATTGATCAATAACAACACTGTTCTAGCCAAGGATTCGAATCCATGTTGTACTGGCCTGCCTCCTGGTAAGCGAGAACCACATGACGCTTTAAACCACAGCGTCATGTGGTTCTAGCTTACCATGAGGCAGGCCAGTACAACATGGGTTCGAATCCTTGGCTAGCACAGTGTTATTGATCAATACCACTCGTAGTTACAATAATTTATATATATATATATATTATATATATATATATATATATATATATATATATATATATATATATATATATATATATATATATATATATATATATATATATATATATATATAAATAACCCCCACGCAACGTAGATTGATGGCTGCAATCACTCCACAAAGAGACAAAGGACGAGTATGGGAAAATATTGATGATGAGGGGAAGAGCTCTGAAGGGCATGCTAGTTAATTGGGATTAAGAAGTGGTACACAATCATGTACCTGCGGACGTCCTCATTTCCATACCTGATTATATCATTATAAAATACAGTACAGGACTTTCGATATTTACCATAGAAACAAAAATCATGGTGATGGGTAGAAACTTAACAAAGGACAACTAATTAATCTCCATTAGCACAGACATTAAACCTAACCAGAACTGGAAAGTAAGCAACATGGTGTGTATCCGCTTTCCCTTTCCCCTAAGTACGGATAGCTGGGGAGAGAAGAAAGGGAAGAGGATGTTAAAGCTGTGGGTTTGAACGTTGTAAGAGAGACGCTTGTTTGGATATAATTATTTGTTATTGTTTCATTGTTGCTGTGGTAGCTGTATAAGTCGTACTGCCACACGTGCCTCACACCTGCGGAGGAACAATAACATTAATTATTCATGAAATGTAATCGTGTACAATTACCGGTGCAAAATTTCCGTAATGCCTAGCGTCAAGGACCTTCATCGTTTTGCTGTACCACATTGTTTATTGGATATTTATTATAATTTAAATCAATCAGTAAATCTTGTTGATAAATTGTATAAATATTCATTATGTAAATATAAATGACATAAATTTTATGACTTAATGTTCAGGTTAGAAATGAATAGGCTGGCAAATAGTGTGACTGTCAAGGTAATATTTGTGTGTTAGATTCTTCTGCTTGCTTAAGGGTGAGGGACTGAACACCTCAAAATTTTCCTACCCCCTTCTTCCATGTTCTCCGGTATTAATTACCCTAGTACTCATGTGAAGCCTGCTGCGATGAAGATTTGATAGCTCCTGGTGAATAAGAGGTACCCAAGCTGGTTTGATCTAAGGGAGGTAAGGGTATTTCTAATTCTTTAGATATAGAGCCCCTCACCAGCATCAGTAGGGATTATCCTGTTCATTTGCATCTGAAGAGGCCATGTGCTATGGCGCAGTGATGCTGGGTCCTAGTCCAAAGTTGTTTTCTACCATCACGTACATAAATAATTTATGGTTTTATTTACCTCGATAATTAAAAACTTGGTTTATCCTCCTTCAGTGATTGTCAGACCAACACGGAAACGGATGAAGGTGTTTTGGAAAAAAGTAGACAATATTAAATCGGGGGAGAGTATTATGAATTTATTTAGAATTCGTCTTTACGAATGTATTACGTACGTACTTTAATATGTATTTATGCATTTGTCTTTATTACTCTGCTGACCAAAAGAAAAATATAATGTATACGAGACATGGGTACAAAGAGCCCAATATATCAGTACTACAAAAATTATACGGTAAAAATAGCTGAAGAGTAAAGTAGCAAAATTAATTAGGTCTTAAAAATTCTCATCTTGTGTCCGTCCTACCAGACCTCAGATTTTGAAATGGGATTGGAATGTAAATGAACATGGTACTAGGGGGAAGTTAACCCATTGTTGTACCCACCGCAGGCAGCCACACATCATAAACTTTCTGTTGACACAGTAGGTTTGGAATAAATTACCTCAACATACCTAAACCAGAAGTGGCATTGACCAGTTCAAGGCCAAGTTAAGACTAGTCTTCCAGGGCAAGATGCAGGGTGGAGGGGAGTGAGTTTTTACCACATTTTCATTTGGGGCGGGGGGTATTTTATGTACAAGCCAGAAATGTACGTTTTCCTCATTAAGTTCCAAGAAATTTAACTCGTCGTCACTTCCATGGATCGAAGCTGATAGCCTCCCATTTCCCAGGTGATGTATAAACCCTACTGGTTTAGCGCTTCCCTCACAATAAAAAAAGCTTCTCCATTTAAGGTAGGATATAAAACGAAATTTGTAGCAGTCTTTATTTGTAATAATTTAATTCATAATTTGTGGCCTGGTCTTGAATTCACAATTTGTATTGTAATACAAGGCAAGGGTGAACACGTAAACCATGTGACTTTGCAATAAACTACTTTTACGATTCTGATATGTATAACAGTCTGCCCAAGTTTCCTCCTTTTAACACTTATAACTATTAGTCATTTAAAATGCTCTCTTTGCCATCGCTGCTTAATGCTTAACTGATTGTGATTTGCACAAAAAGTTCTTTGTATATATTAAAAGTAGAATGAAACTTGTCATCACATGCAGGCATACAAGGTGTAAAATTATAAGGGCATCCTATAATTATAAGAGCACCGTATTTGCTATCTGACTTTTTTGGGTTATACTAGGTTCTCTACACACATACTATGTATGACAATATATATTTTAAATCTGTTATGATTAATATATAGCTCTTAATTTACTTGTGTGCACTTAAATATATTTATGGAGGGAATAAAGTGGGAACAGTCCTTGGTTCACAACAGAAGGGAACCTGGTTAGATTCCCAGACGAGCTGTACCGACAAGTTTAATTACCGCTACTGCCCTCTGTCCGCATACTGTCGTGGGTGGCATCCTAGAATGTAGTAGTGTATGTAATAGGTCCACTATTAGGAGGTAGGGTAATTGATGTTAGGTTGAACCTTGCCAAAAAAAAAAAACTACATTTATACTGGTGAGTAAATGAAAATGTGAAGGTAGTGGAAGCTTAGCAGAGGAGCGTGTTACGTTAGTGAGGTGGTTGGCACACCTAGACATGAACACCTCTGTGAATAATAACATCAGAGAGTTTGATATCCTTAGTTTCTGAGTAAAAGTTTTTTTTTTTCTTTATATCAGCTTGGAGACATTAACGTGTTATAAGATGCGCAATTGTAGCTTAAGTTAAGTGTTGCGTAATTCATAAAGGTAATGTAGTAGTTGGCATCTGTGCGTATACCACAGCGTCAGCTGAGGGGGTAATGTCCTCTCTCACCTCTCCGCCTCCTCCATTTCTACCCCCCCTTCCCTCATTGCCCCCCTCCTCCTTCCCCCCTCCTCCTTCCCCCCCTCCCTTCTTTCCAAGCTTTGATAACGCCTTTTCTACCATCCTGCACCGTTACTTTCCTTAGGCACTTCAGTGCGTATTCTCAAGAGTGAGACTTCAGAAATGCATTGGAATGCAAAGGTAAGTGTATATTAAAGTCAAAGTTCGTAGCTACACCTGTCAATTTATATGCTCACGAATTGGAAAAATGCTGCACCCCTGCCAGAGTACCAAACGTTTGAAAGGCAGGCTCTCTCTTTCTCTCTTTCTCTCTTTCTCCCTTTCTCTTTCTTTCTCTCTTTCTCTTTCTTTCTCTCTTTCTCTCTCATTGAGAAAATGTTAGTACCTCCTTGAATGGTTGTTGCCTACAAACAACAAAATAATGTAACTAAATTTTATACTTGGTTGTTAGCATTCATGGTTCAAAATTTTTGAATGTTACCATGGGTGTATATATAAGAAACACTTTGGAACAAGGAGGCTTTCCAGAGGAAACTAGACCGCTACCCTATCAAAATGCAAGATGAGCCTGAGGGCCGCTAGCAGCATCCGCCTAGTAAACCAGGAAATCAGCATTGCAGAAAGCCAGACCTTAGGGAGAGCTTCGAGGGGTAGAACCTTTTCAGACGCAAATGGCGTAATCCCAACAATAGCGAAGAAAACATACGTTGAAGGGCAAGCATGGCTGGGTATTACACAAAGCCCAATGTTGTCCCAATAAAAGCTTGTTCTGCAAAATGTCTTTACTGAGTTAGTATTAGCTCCTGCGTAGTATTAATTTGTTCTCTGGTTAATGCGAGTTTACCTCTCCACATCTCTTCAGTTTTAAAATTTTTCTTTATTTTGCCTCATTCTTTCGTGTTCGGTCTTACCCCTCAAATGGGTGCCTTGATAATGATGAAGGGATCTTGAGCCAAGGAATTGTTGTTTCCTTTCCTTTCGTGAACCCGGATAACTTTCCAATTCCCCAGGAGCTGCACGACTTTAACAGAATTAGTTTCCCAGTTAATGTTATAAATATTTATTGTCCTATCTTCGATTTCGTTCTCCATCGCCTTGAATCTGAGAAAATTGCTAATTTTCTTCTTTGCATTAATCTGAGCTCTTTTTGCGTAATAACAAGTTGCAGTTACTGGAAAGTATATTTAGAGGTTAGGTTAGGTAAGGTTCGTCAGGAAACCGGACAAATGTTTCCTGACGCGGGTCTTAGTCAGATGATGACCCGCCTTTGGAGCTTTTGGTCATCTGACCGAGGCCTTCCGCTGGCTTACCGGTCCACCCCTTTAAAAATTATGGTCATTTATAACCAGTCTTCAGGCACCTACCCTACCCTAGAAGGGTTAGGCATGGTGTCGATAGTATATTTAGACATTTTCGTTTTTACTACAGCCTTTTAAAATATTAGCCTGTTGCAGGTGATGCATTGCCTAGTTTTCGATAATTGTAACTTCTTTATTACAAACTGTCGGCACTCGTGTACGATCTCCCTATTTCGTATCTGGTTTTTGCATGTGTATTTTAATATTAATTATACGTGTGGCGTTCGCTAGCGATATCCATAGTTGCGCGTATAGCTATGGATATGGGTGCGGCAGCTTTAAATATAGGTACAAGTTCTGCTTCATAACAGTAAGGGTGGAGGAGGCTTGTAAGCAAGGAATATTAGTGAACTCTATATATATCCTTCGTTTGGAAAACCGTTGGAAGAATGGAGTGCAACGTTATCCCTTTGAGCACTTCCTTGATTTTTAGAGGTCCTAATTCGTAATTGATAGAGCTGTAGGGTAAGCATGGTGTATAGCAGTAGATTACAGGTGTAAGAAAGTATAATGCAAGAGGGAATACATTCTGAGACAACGTTCTGTTGGTGTAAGCTTCTAAGACGAAAAGGCCTAGGATTTTTTAGTACTAGAAAAAATAAACTATATTGTATAGATACCCTATGTACCTTGCCTTTATATAGCTGAACAAGCACTTGAGATGGAACTTTCAAGTGGGGGTGCGAGTGGTAGAAGAATTCTCGAAACTGATCAGAGGTGCATCACACTTAAGGTTAGGTAGAGCTAGTGTGTATAATGCTGAGGGTTGTTCTTGAAAGTAGTGAGTTGAAAGTTAAGACACATGTGCAACATCTAGATATCTTTATTGTAGACGTTTCGCCATCCAGTGGCTTTATCAATACAGATTCTAGGACATAATTGGAAGACAGTAGAACTATATACAAAAGATGAGGTAATCAGTCCCTCAGCCTTGGAGATTCTCCACCACCACCATGCTGTGAACACTAACTCCAAGGCTGAGGGACTGATTACCTCATCTTTTGTATATAGTTCTACTGTCTTCCAATTATGTCCTAGAATCTGTATTGATAAAGCCACTGGATGGCGAATCGTCTACAATAAAGATATCTAGATGTTGCACATGTGTCTTAACTTTCATATTGTCGGTATTTTATACCTTTCTTGCACAAGTAGCGAGTTATTTATTTTTATGGAGGGGAAACGCTAAGCCCGTAAGGACCGTAAGGAAGTCATCGGGTTGGATGAAACTAAGGATAAAGGCTTCAAAGCCCACCAAATCAGCCATTCCAAAACGAATTGCGTAAATAGCGTATCGAAATGAATCGCTCATTTTATTTTTGTTTAGATCTTTTATTATAATTGCTTAAGTGGTAAGCATTTAATCCTTTAAAATACTGATAGGCTTTGTTTTTGATAAATTATGAAAAAACTTGGGATTGCAATGACGTAAACGTAGTGTTTGCATCGTTCTTTGGTTGACTTAGCGAAGGCTGTAATTACGTAGGTGTGTGTGCGAGGGGGTGCGGTGGAGGGAGGTGTGAAGCCATAGCTTGGTAGCCTCTTTGTGAGTGATAGAAAGGTAGGTATGAAGGTTCTCAGTAGAAGCTAAGATTTTCTTATGAAGTGTTAAGTTGGGCAGGCCCTCTTGGGCCTACTTTTGGAAGCTGTTTGAATTTGCCTTCATCACTTTCTCATCAAATTAATTCCGCTTACCCCCCCCCCCTCCCCCCGAAAAAAAAATACCTAGCATATCTTCAGCTTCTGCCTTTTCTCGGGTCTTAATTGAAACAGCTTGAACGCATGTCCTTAATTCCTGAAAATTGTTCATAATTGTCTCCTTTAATCCTTTCCGTCAAGGTCACCATGATCAGTTCCTTAACCTTTGTGTGGTGGGTGGTGGCAGCGTGTATCATGTGCTGGGTACAGGTGGGTGTGTGTTTACCATTCATGCTGCCTCCTCCACGTCGTGTGTACGGTTGTGTAGTTTGGCCGGTTGCCAACTTCACCAGCGTAGAGGTTACACTGCTACTGAACCGGGTGAAGTGTGGCAGAGATAAAGGGATGAAAGTGAAGGGAAGTTGTAGTGGGCGGAATAGATATAGAGGGATTGACGTACAGCGGCACCATCAGCACCAACAGTTGCGGAAGCAGAATCAGTAGCAGTAGCGGCAGCACCTGTATTCAATTAGTAGTATCATTATAAATTATCATCGTCGTCGTTAGTAGCTACCAGCAGCATTGGTGGCGGCGGCGGCAGGGCGTCGTCGGCAGTAGTACCACTAGCAACAGTACCAAGAGCAGTAACGTTAGTTGGAGCACGAGGCTGGTGAACAACGGCTCACCACATGTGTTAACCTCATCACAGCCTCACCTATTCTACTGGAGATCACGCCATACTTTCCAGTTGACAGCATGATCACTCGAGCTGTTGGTGTTTGTTCTTAACATCGCTCTCCACTCTAATTTCCTCTCGAGTTTTAATTTTTGTCATGTTTTCTGTCTACCTACACAGTATTTATTGTAGTATAGCGTGCTACCTGCTATTCTCGTCTCCAGCGATTCTATCCTCTTTCCCCCTTATTGTATCCTGCACCTCTGTCTACAGTTTATTCAAAGTTTTTTTTATAGTTTATTCATTTTGGCATATTCATTCTTTGTTCACGCGACTACGGTACGTTCATTCATCTTAGTGTTGGAGAATCTGCCCTCCATCCGTCAGCTTTTCATTGTTAATTTTTTTTTTTCAGTTTCATGTGTTGTCTGTTCCATTGTGGACGTATCCCTTTGGTTGCTTCATTTCCGCATTTCTTCAGTGTATAGAGATGGGCCTGGGTATTGCTTCCTTTGTCATCTCATAGTGGAACACCTAAGATCACATTCTCATTAAAGTATTGTCCTACTTTCACGTCATTTTATTTCTCGTAACCTCTTCCCCCCCCCCCTCCCCTCCCTCCATGCTCGCTCTTCCATCCCAATCATATCGAATTATTTTTGCACTAATGAATTTGGGGGCAAATGTACTTTGTGAATGTGGTTTACATTCTGCTAGTGTGACGAGCTTTTTCAAACTTTCTTGTTGCCATAAGTATTACAGAAATCACACGTGGTGTAACATAGGAAAGCGCTATCCCAGTTAAAGCCTGTTCTACATGTCTGCTGTATTACGGTAATGGCAGTACACCATCTGTATCCATGCTCTAAATAGTCTTGCTCCCTCTGAACAGCAGAGTACGACTTACATCTTCTCCTTGATGTTCTTGTCCACCGCTCTGTGACTGCAGTTTATATTTTTGTTGAGCCATTACAGAGTTTCAGGTACATTCCTCACTTTACCAAAGGAAAATGTTTAGTGTTTTTGATTTTTAATAGATTTTCAGATTTAAAAGCGTTAATTTTTCACTTAGTTTCATGCATCACAATAAATAGCCCCGATAACGCGGGGGGAATATTGGCCCCGATAACGTGGGGGGATATTGACCCCTATGATATCGGTCGGCCCCGATAAAATTTTAGTATTGACTGATAACGCCGACCCACGTTGTTACAGCTGTGACAGTGAAGCTTGTATGACAGGTGTTTGCCAACTGGTGGCCCAGGTGTACAGTTCCCCCACGTTCTATTGTCTACACCTGCTGCACCATTGTCCTCTTCCTCACTTGTATCCAAAATACACTATTTTATGATGAGACTTAGTGTACAGAATAAGCTTTAATTGAAACAAGTGTTTCACTCTTTACAGCTTTAAGCTTGATGAAGCTCTACACCTAGTAAAACGTTGTCCTAAAGCCTTTTTTTTTTTTTGTCGGCAGTATGCGCCTTAATTGATTAACCATTTTCTTTAAGCTTGACACCAGATTATTATAAAAAAGAAGCGCTAAACCCACTAGGGTCGTGCAGCGTAGCAGGGCAGGGGGTATGGCTGAAGTAGAAAATTGCCAGGGGTGAAGAGGATAATAGTGGTAGTTAGAAAGGGCTGTGAAGGATGCTAAAAGAAGAACTAAATAAATCGATTGCAATAAAAAAGGGAGTCTGTGTCAAAGGTGGGGCCGTCATCAAGGAGGGAAGTTAAAGTAAGGGTGTTAGAGCGGCGGCAGCGACGATGATGACAACGACGTCGGAGGAAAATTCTGCGTGCGTTAGACACCTTTGATGTACCTTTGAAGAATTTCGAGAGTATATCTACTCTGAGCCCGGCCATGGACCAGGCTCGTCTGGTGCTTGCCTGGTCAACCAGGCTGTTGCTGCTGGAGGCCCGCTGCCCCACATATCCATCAGCCTGGTTGATCTGGCACCTGGTGAAGATACTTGTCTAGTTTCCTCTTGAAGGCTTTAACACTTGTTCCAGCAGTGTTTCGACAGGACAGTCCAGTAGAATATGGTCAACTGAAATTGGGACCTGACATTTTCTCGGAGTGGAAAAGAGCGCCTGTAAGACGAGGGTGCCCGATGCGAAGACGAGAGCGTTATCTCCCAACGTAGGCATCGATGACAAGGCCAGAAACCTAAACTTGGTTTGATAGTGTAATTTGTTGAGTCATACCAGACCAACGTTGTTGCCACGGTTGCGAAGGTGGTTAGAGATTACAGCAAAATAGTCTGAGAATGAAATACCTCTGTATGAAACTGGGAGGTCATGTACTACTGACCGCGTAGCAGAATCTGCCTGCTCGTTTCCCTGAACATCAAAATAACCGGGACCCAACAGAAAACGATGTCTTTGTTTTTGCTAGTAATGCAGCGCAACCAAAGTTGTATACGAAGAACTAGGGGATGAGGCGAATCAAATTTTTAATAGCTTACAAAGCACTAAAAGAGTCAGAGAAATTTACGAACGTTCAGGTAGGCATAGATGCAATACGGATAATTGCAACGAATTGCATACAATTCAGCTGTAAAAATTCTAGCGGAGTCGGATAAACTACCTCGAGCTTCGCTGTCCCAGAAATTAAAATTTATCTTGGTCTCAATATTTTATGGGCGAGGGGGGAACCCGAACTCCCACACAACGCCCTTCATACCAGGTTATAGGATAGCACTTTTCTCTTTCGGGTAAGTGTTAACTCCCAGATTCACGAGAGTAGAGATGGTTGCAATTCCAATTGGCTAGCCACTTCAAACCCAACAATTGGTCAAGCAACATGTACAAGATAATGGTATATAAAGATTGATTCAAGAAGAAAAGCTCTTTCTAGGAGACAAAGTGCTCCTTTTGTTTTGTTAGTTGTGTGGGGAAAAAGTGTTACATCAGAAGATGTAGTAGTTATTTTTGACTAGGTGGAGCGGTAAAATGATCAAATTTACCATTGAACGGATCATTTTCAAACTTAAGACTTAGACGATTTTTTTTCCTTAAAAACACAGACCACAAAGTACATCTGCTTGAAATGGGAGGGAAATGTGGAAAGCGTAGAAAGAGATGAAAGGAGACGAGATTATATATATAATATATATATATATATATATATATATATATATATATATATATATATATATATATATATATATATATATATATATATATATATATATATATATATATATATATATATATATATTATATATATATATATATGTGCCGAATATGTAAAACTGGTCAATTAGCAAGAACTCGTTTAAAATTAAGTCCTTTCTAAAATTTTCTCTTATACGTTTAAAGATATATTTTTTCATTAATGTTAATGTAAATTTTTTTTTAATTTTGCACCGAAAGAATCTTAGAAAACTTACCTAACCTTATTATAACAAGAACAATTTATTTTAGCCTAACCCAACTAAATATATTTTAAATTTGTTTACAGTAATTTAATACTAAACAAACACAGTGAAATATATTTTTTCGTTAGGTTCAGAATTATTTTGGCGAAATTATTGCATACACAAATTTTCGCTTGTCCTATATGTCAAGATGAGCGTTGCTATTTCAGCCAAGATCGCAAGTTCTGCCTATTCGGCACAATATAATTTATATATATATATATATATATATATATATATATATATATATATATATATATATATATATATATATATATATATATATATATATATATATTATACGTATTGTGTGTGAAATAGCAAGAAATAGAGATCATGTAGATATAGATCGTGATAGGGATATAGTAAGAGAGGTAGAGAGATAGTGAGATAGAAATAGTGATAGAGATAGATGGAGAGATTGAGATATCGCGAATGACAGTCACGGAAACATGAAAATATCCTTTTTGGTTAGTGGAAGAAACTAGGAAAGGTAACATAGGTTGTATACATTCAGGAGGAGGCATGATCTGATTGGAGCTTGAAACTTAATGCACACGTAGGTTGCATTAAGGTTCATTGAAGCAATAACTTTATCTGCCCATTTCACCCTTTCAAAGCTAAAGTTGTGGGAATGGGTGGATTTTTGTTAAATTTGCATAGAATGAGCAAGTAGATCTACCGCAGAGCTAAAGTTTATCTTTTCTATATGAGTAATACAGAGAGGAACCTTGTCTATATATTATTCCCGTCCTGGAATATTAGAAGGCTTGGTGAGTAGCGGTGGGATGACGTGGTAAGATCATTGCTTGATGAACAATTGGACACGTGCAACATTTGGGTATCCTTATTTGTAGAAGTTTCGCCAACCAGTGGCTTTATCAGTACAATACAAAGACATAATGTGAAGAATTATATACAAAAGATGAGGTAATCGGTCATCAGCCTTCGAGTTGAAGAGCACCTTAGTCTTTCAAGACTGCATGTGTCTTCTTCATCTTGTCTGTATTGTATGCCATTTATGCACAAGATCGTTGCTTACCACCAGATGTTATTCTGTTATCCTCGGATAAGGCTAAAATACGGATGAAGATCCTGATTTTCTTTTTTTTTTAAATAAGAGTAGTAAGACTCTAAACTCGTCAAAGGTATAAAGGTGGGTGAGCCCTGGTGCCATGGGCTGTGAGCCATATATGCAGACATGACAGAATCTGCTAGTCAATTGGGACTCTGACACCATGGTGATACTAATGTGAAATACAAAATGAAAATGAACGAAACCTTGCAGTCTTCATTGATTGTGGACTGTATATATTTGTGGTAAAGTAGGTCGGTGACGTGCTTTGCTCTCCATGGATACTTCTAAAGGTATGCCTTTGTGAAAGGTGGGTGAGGTCTCCAAAAGTGCCTTGATCTGGTACTGACCCTCTAGATGCGTATGTTTTTACATGTGAATTGTCACTCCCATGTTTATGAACAGAAGTTGATAAGCATGAAGATTGATTGAGATAATTATATGTTGAGCAGTAGTATCCATAGCTAGGGAAGTTTTTTTTTTATATATATATATTTTATTTAAAACATTACAATACAAGGTGGAAATTATATTAAGGTACACAAATGAGGTAAATCACAAATTCCCAATTCACCCTTACAAAAAAAAAGTACAACAGACAAAAGTGTTCTGACAACCTAATATCACAGTGGGGTTGTTGGGGGACCGGCGTGAGTACGAGCCATGTGTTTGATAACCAATCCCGGGTGTGTCCTGCCTCTCTTGCCTTCCCTTCCTCTCCTCTCTCGTCCCTGACATGGGGGTCACTATTGTGGTGGTGAGGTTTGCGGTTTATCCTGACTTAGATTCCAGTACCTCCTTCCTCCTCTATCAAAAAAAATTAGGATTTTCCCCATTCTATGGAAGGAGTCAATTTATTACTCTCCTTCTCCCCAAAAATGTTGTGCGGACGCGGTCTACAATACTTTGTACAAGGGTAAGGTAGGTGTGTAATAATCAAAATAATGATAGTGCGTGTGTATAAAATTGGGTTGAAGGTTAGTACATGTGTGGTGGTAGTGTGTGAAGCAGCACGTGTTACGCCCACCACTATCAGAGAGTTTATCTCTTGTTACAAGTTCTCTTTATCTTCATCCCCGTCTCTGGCTGGCTTAATGGCTGTTGATGCTCGCCCTACCCTCATCTATATGTTCGTTAACGTATATTTAGCCTGTTCTCGCACCACCACCGAGAACATTTAGATTGTCATGTTTTTCTTGGACCCCTCTTTGCCAGACGAATTGCATCAATATTTTTTAATTTGTTTATTTTTAGTTCTATACATTTTATAGGTTGGTGTAACCTAATCTACCAAAAAATGGTATTTAAAAGAAAAACTGGAAGCGTAATTAACGCAGTAAAATAATAGGTTGCAGTATCACTTCAAATACAATGCATCACCTTCACCAGTATACTATGTTCATTAGCAATAGAGAAATGCATAGACCATGAACAGTAAAAATATAAATATATACATAGTTTTCTCCTCCGAACACAGGATCCCCGGTATGTGGGGAAACGTTGGGCATGTTTCCTTACACCAGCCCCAGTTCACCTAAGCAGTAAGAAGGCACCTGGGTGTTAAGACTGATGTGGGTCATATCCTGGGAGGTGGTAGCATACCTTAAATAGGACTGGGGCTTTGAAATGAGCTGAGGTAGCATAACGGCTCTTTGCTTGTAAGATTGATTTGTGTAAGGAAAAAATAGCGTAACTAAATTCGTGTCTGTCGATGTGTGTCCACGTACACAAATAACCCACACATAGGAGAGAGGAGCTGACGACGACGTTTCTGTCAGACTTGAACCATTTACAAAATCTCACTGGTCCAAGTCGGACCGAAACGTCGTCGTCAGCTCCTCCTATGTGTGGGTTATTTGTGATGTAACGCGTGAAGCCGCGGGGAGTGTTGAGCACGCTCAAGGTTGACTGGCAAAATATTGCTCAGTGAGAGAGATGGATAGCAAGTATCGAATCCCACAACAATTCAACTCGACTAAAACAGTGACTGTTGCTGCCGTGGATTGGATTAGTCAACGTATAACGAAGATCCATATAATGTGATTTTTCCTTAAAATAACAATTACTCTTTGTTGGTGAAGCACAAGTCATAATACCGTGGCTGGAACAATTGACAAATAACCCGCAATTTTGGAGAGGAAAATTCAGACGTTTTGGCTTATCCTGAGACATCGTCATGTTCGTCCTTGGTAGAATATATGCGTTGGGATTGTGGCAGCTGCAATACACGCACACTCAATCACGGTTTCCGGGCCTGAAAAAAAAACTTTGTAATTCACAATGTAAAATGGGGTCCCGATGTTACTGAGGATTTATGAAGACAGATTTAACAAGAAATGTCATCGTTGCTACTATTCCCTTGAGGGGAGCTGCCGTGACACCTGTGAAGGGCTCCTTATTCCAAGAATTGGAACTGACCTCTTCCTTTAATTGAACCGGATTGTCTCCCATTTCCCAGGCATGACGCGTGTAGCGTTCCCCTTCGAATGTAATAATTCATGTTATCCAGGACTCCGGCCACCCTGGATACCTTCATACATGTTGCCTTGCTCACACTGCAACAGTCTTAAATATTGTGAAAGTGCTAAACTCGTAAGGGTTATTTATATAGGGTCTACGAGGGATTAGGATGCAATCAGGTATAATCCAAGGAAGGGAAAAGTAGCTCATTCGGATCCAAAGGCCTTCACCAGCAGCGAGGTAGTTCTTGACGGAGGGCAGGTCTAAACCATAGAAACAATAAAA
Source organism: Cherax quadricarinatus (assembly GCF_038502225.1). Lineage (NCBI taxonomy): Eukaryota > Metazoa > Arthropoda > Malacostraca > Decapoda > Parastacidae > Cherax > Cherax quadricarinatus. The sequence goes on along the minus strand of NC_091302.1, from coordinate 39,810,661 downwards.
TACATGCTGTACAAAACTCATCACCTAGACTAGGGGATAAGATACCTTAAAAAACTCATTGGTAGACATGGAAAAGATAACTAAATAAAAAAAGAAAGATAAAACAGATAAGCAAGATTTCTCAACAACAAGACCACTCTCAAGGAGGAAGTAACAAGTGCTATAATTACTGAACTCTTCAATGGGTGTGCCTTCATAATTATGGAGGACTTTTCCTCCAAGTAATTGGAGATAGCCTCCTTTCCTAGGATCAAATCCCATTGCCTCTTTCCCCATGCATTGTTTGGACTTCATGGGTTTAATGTTTCTCCTTAAATGTAACAATACAATTAATAGATACTTTCTTTTTTAAGAAAGGGGTAACTGAACACAAAGAGCATTTCTCATGTTACTACTAACAAGGCAGTTGAGTTTTCGGTGGCACCAAACTTAGTTCTGAAACTTACGTAACCCAACTGTGTGCGTGCGCGCGCGCGTGCCCGCTCACCTAGTTGTGGTTGCAGGGATCGATTCACAGCTCCTGGCCCCGCCTCTTCACTGGCCGCTACTGGGTCACTCTTTCTGCTCCATGAGCTTTATCATACCTCTTCTTAAAGCTATGTATGGATCCTGCCTCCACTACATCGCTTCCCAAACTATTCCACTTCCTGACAACTCTGTGACTGAAGAAATACTTCCTAACATCCCCGAGTCTTCAACTTTCAACTGTGAACCCTTGTTGATGTGTCCCATCTCTGGAACATTCTGTTTGTCCACCTTGTCGATTCCTCAGTGTTTTATAGGTGTGTGTGTCAGTTACCATTTTGTCCTAGGCACATGTCGATAGACACTAGGCCTGGTGTGTGTGTGTGTGTGTGTGTGTGTGTGTGTGTAGTGTTGGGGGGAGTAGGGGATGTTGTGTGCGTATTGGTTTTAGTGCAAGATTATCTACTCTTCTTGAAACAGCAATAGCAAATATATGTGCTTGTGATGTCCCATCTTTAATACTTATATATATATATATATATATATATATATATATATATATATATATATATATATATATATATATATATATATTATAATGATATACGCCCATTATTAATTTTCCTTTGGCTATACTAACTAATTTTAAATCATACCATTGGTTAATAACTTTTAGAAGAATTTTCTAGTATCATTTCGGCCCTTTTTTTTTTTCCTCTCAATTTACAGCTGTGGCCTCTTGTCATCCGTGTTAGAGGTACTAAAACCTTTCCCTAAATGCTCTCTAAAATTACCGTTTATGTGGTTGTCATATTTGCTTTTATAAGTCAGCATGAACATCTTGTTTCAGCCAATCATTGTAACTCGTGTTTTTCAGGTGTGGGCACCACAAAGCCCTGTCATAATATATGCTGCAAACAGTTTATCATGTCTCTGTACATATACACGTATTTGAAAGTATTTTATTATGTACTTGGTCAGTGTTACGGTAAGAGTTTCACTATCATTTAAATACGTCTTCCGGTGTCAGTTTTTTTTTATATCCCAATATTAGTCTCTAGATGATTAATTTCAGTATTTTGACTATATACGTATACATGTGGCCTTATATCGATTTCTCCAGTTTCCATTCATTGCATTTATCTACAATAATCATCCATCTATAATTCCATTTGCTCAACTTGTCACGAAAAAGTTACAGTAATTTTTATTTATTTTACCCAAGACTCGTATCTTTCGCAAACATTCGTATAGTACAGTATTTATTTTTTAAGTAATTTTTATTAACTAAAAAAAAAAACATTATTAGAGCAAGTACGAATCCTTGTGCTTTACTTCAGTGGCTCAGCAGGTACATACCAGGGAACTGATGAGTCTTTGTGGAAAGTTTGCATTGAATAAACATAACTGATCACTAAAAATAAGAATACACTGGATTTGATCTTTACAAACAACTAGGAACTAATCAGACAGTAGCAAAAACAATATACCCCGACAACAACATCAGAGTTACAAACTAGTACAAATTCAAGGGAGGGGGAACTACAACAATAATATACGAGAAGGGATGTTCAGTAAATTTATCCGAAATAACCATACAGTTGAACAGAATTAACTATCAGGCATATTCTGGGAAAGTTATGAGCCCCTTGTATCGTCACCAATGCCTGGAAAATCTGAGCACAGAAGCATAAAAGGTTTGTACTAAATAGGTACCATTGAGGAAACCCAGATCAGATACAGAAAGAGCCTAGAAGATAGTACAGAAGAAGAAAAAGGTTATTAAATTGCTTAAGAACGTGAATATATCTCAATGAAGGAAATATATTCTTAGCCGAGAGATCACTGATTTAGAGTAAAAACTAAGTTATCGTACAAAACAGAGGAGGCACAAAGGGAACTAAAAACTATCCAGAATATTGCAAGAAACTCCAAATATTTAAATTCAGATCCAAAATACAAGCTAAGAACTACCTGTGGAATTGGGCCCCCTAATAACAGGAAGTTCATATACTGGCGATCAACAGGAAATGAGTGAAATTATAAGAGACCAGTATGAGTGTTCAGCAACCCACTAAATGACAGCAGAGTGAAGAATGCAGCAACTTTTTCTTTCCACTGAAGACCGCGCAGACCAACTGACATTAATATTAATCCCATAGAATTCGAAAAAAAAAAAATGAAAATATGCCAACTCGCTCAGCACCTGGGCCAAATTAATGGAATTTCTTATATAAAAAAAGTAATATACCACTAGCACGAGCCCTCAGTATCATTTGGAGAAAGAGCTTACATCTAGGTGAAATACCAGAGACCTTAAAGTGCAGACATAGCTCCTTCGCACAAGTGAGGTAGTAGAGCACTAGCCAAAAATTAGACCAGTAGCACTAACATCCCACATCCTGAAAGTCTTTGAAAGAGTGATGAGACGCCATAACCCAAACCAGCACAGTTTTAGGAATTGACGATCATGCCTGTCACAACAACTTCGACAGAAATATGGAGGCGTTGGAAGAAAAAAAAATGTAATATACACAGCTGACCTTTCAAAGAACACAATGACACCAATGTTACGATAATAAGTTTCAAAACAAGGATTATTATTAGTAGTAGTATAATCATGGGGGAACGCTAAACCCGTAGAGATTATACAGCACCTGTAGGGGGAGGGGAATGGAAGGTATTCAGGCTCAGTTCAGCGAAGTGGAGCACAGATCCAATTCCCTAGATCAAGAACCCCTCACCAGCATCAAGGAACATCTCGAGGGATTTCAAATCAAGGAAAATGGTTCTAGTGGTGACACTTTTCAAATAGCTTGTGCTCTCTCGTTTGGAATATTGATCAGTGTTGACGGCCCCGTTCAGGGCCAGAGAGGTATCAAAGCTGGAACAGTTTAGAGATCGTTTACAGCCCGCATTGAACCAATAAAACATTTGAATTTCTGGGAGTGCTAGAGCGGAGGAGAGATGCATGATAATATCCACCTGGGAAAGTGCTTGAGGGCCTTGTCCCAAATCTGCACACTACCATAACATACTGGAGTGGGAGATACGGAGGAATGAAAAATAAGCCCAGTAAAAACAAGGGCACGGTAGGGGAACACTATCAACGTCCGTGTCCCCAGACTATTCAACATCTTACCAGGTATCGGAAACATTGGTTGGACAAATGTAGAAGTCTTAAGAGGAGACAGGACAAGTATCTTCACCAGGTGCCATATCAACCAGGTTGTGATGGATATGTGGGCCAGTAGGTGGATACCACCAGCAGTAACAGCCTGATTGACCTGGCAAGCACCAGACTAACCTGGCCCATGGCCGGGCTTGGGGAATAGAAGAAATTCAGAACTCGTCGAAGGTTCTTTATTTCTTTAGTTTGCTTTTTACCAACTTGAATAAGATTTGATTCTACCATGCTTGTATCTTATTTCCTTTTCAGTGTTTTTTTTTTTTTTTCTCCTTAAATTAGTATATTTATTTCTGGCTTGCTCAAACCACTGGTAAGTTTCTTGGCTGGCCAGCTCCCTAAATTAATTTAGTTCTTTCTATTGTTTCAGCAGCTTCCATTAAACTTTTTTTTCTCTCGTATTCCTCTTTTGGCTTAAACTACCAATTCAGTCTTCATATAATTATCTTCTATTTAGATTCACTGGGATTTAGATTCTCTGGGGGTTTAGATTCACTGGGAGTTTAAATTTATCTGGTGTTAAGGATGTAGTAGTGGTTTAAGAAGGGTGGAAGACATAAATGTTATAACCAGAGTGGGACCACTGAACTTGTATCGGTGTGAGACACACTTGATAAGAACGAAGGGTTAGTGTGACGGTAATGGAGTAGACGGAATGGGTGGTTAATGTGACAGGCAGCAGGCGACGGCTACTGGAACTCCAGCTAATGCTGCTCTTTATGCGGTGGCGGCTAATGTTGCTACTGGTGGTTCTGCTACTGTTGCGACTGCTGCTGTGGTAATGTTGATAGAAATACTTGTGACTATTCATAGCGACCTCAGCTCCACACGCACTAAGGAACCGGGTTTCAATTCCCGGACTAGTGGAAACGTTGAGCATGTTTCATTAGAACTGCTGCCCTGTTCAACTAGGGAGGGTGTTAGCCATCTGTTGTGGGTTTCATTCAAGGGAGAGAGGACCCCACCGGAAATAAGTTAGACAATCTGGTAACATAACTTTATTGGATTAGATAGTAATTTGACTAGTAGACTCTTGTTGAAGATCTTTTTCTGATTATCTCCGTTAATAACTGGGGATAACCCAAGAAAGCCACATAATGTAGCTTACTTCCATTGGGGACCTTAGGTTCTCGTCTCTAGGATAAGACCAACAGTCTACTTGCTCTTAGGTATCTGTTTACTGCTAAGTGAACAGCAAGGAAAATGGGCAGCTGCACAATACGGTTGTACTTATGTTAATAAAATTAGTGTTGTAAGGATTTTGTGGTAGTTTTTGTGTACATTTTGTTTTTGTTGTAGCGTATTTTCGTGTGCATTTGTTTTATCTTTTATATATTTTTTTGTATATGTGGTTCTGTGTTTTTGTTCACGCATAGGTTTAGTATGTGTGTGAGAGGGTGTGGAGAGGAAGTGGTGTGTGTGGCCCGTTATCCTAGCGAAAGTTTAACAGATTGGTGGCTCGTGGGAGTAGAGGACATCTTCCACTCCAACCCAGCCCGTACTGTGTACGAAAACACACACTGGTCCTGTGTAAGACTCGGCTACTAGCTAGAAGTGTTAGTGTTCGGTGAAATATATCCCTGTGCCTAATTAAAAAAAAATGCTCTCCTTGTTTCTTACAGCCTGGCCTCTGTCATGTTCTTAAAAGATTATCAGTCATTTTTTAAATGTTTCCAGTAACTACGAATATTCTCTAAGGCTGACTTGTATTAATTTAAGTTACGTTAGATTTTGTTAGTGTTAGGTTAGATAAACTGTTTAAAATGTTAAATTGAGTACAAAAAAAAAAAAAAACTCGGGACACGTCTAGCAGAGCAGTGGCTGCATAGCACCAGGAAATTTTTCAAACTGCAAGAGTATCACTCGTGGTGCGAGAACGGGCTGCATCTACATATATTACAGCTTGATTATTTTTAAATATATATTTTAGGTTAGTTTTAGTCTATTAGTCTAGGTCCTAGACGGTGTTAAGGATGTATGTTTACTGTTAATAGTCCTGAATCTCCGCCCTTAATGACCTGGTGCCTTGATGCTGGAAAGGCTCTTGATCACTATAACTGGAAGTACCCTCCAGCTCTTCAGATCAAACCTGATTGCCTCTCTTTACCAAGATACTGTATAATTCCTATATGTTTAACACTTCCCCGTGAATACAATAATATCAATTCTGCGTTTAGGACTAGGTGCATGGTTCAGAAAATTCAAGTATTAGATAAGACTTTAAGTATAAGTTGGGCTATACAACAAGGGCAGTTAATGGGGCTTTATAAAAGTTTGCTTTGAAGCAACAGATAACAGAACCTAATAGAAATGAAAATAAACTAGACCATGAAAAAATAAAGAACCAATAGAGACTTATTCCAGTTACCTCAGTGAAGTACAGAGAACCATAAAACCATGAATAGAGAACCTAAGAAACAGCCAAAGTTAAAAGATATTGAATAAATTTAACTTCAATACAATGGACGTTGAATAAATTTAACTCGAGTATTGATTGACACAATGAGTAAGGAACTATTAGACACAGGGGGAACCATACAGTTCATGGAAAAGATTAATACAACAGCATATTTACAAGGTCTCGTTAAATATATTCCGCTGAAAAAACTTGTGGTTTTGCGTTATCCCGCGAAGAGCTCTTGATCCAGGGAATTGGGCTACTCTCCACTTGGCTCACACTTAATTACTTCCCATTTTCCAGGCGCTGTATGGCCCCCACGGATTTAGCCCTTCCTTGTGAATGTCATTTTCATGTATTCCTAGGATGTCCTCCTCAAGGGGAGTACCCAGATGCCGGCGAGGGGCTCATGATCCAAGAAACTTGACTTGTTCTTTCTTAAATCAAACCTGAGTGCTTCCCATTCCCCAGACGTTTAACCCCTGCGGGTTTAGCGCGTAACACCAATTAAAATAAATTTCCAGGGTTCATGAACACCTTAGGCTTGGTGACGACACCAACATAATTGGTGTACCGGAGATTCATACGTTTCCATATGTTCTAACAATGGTTCTCTTAATATTGAGACGAATAGTATTTATATTAGGTCCATTACAGGCAATGAAAAATTGGGTTTAGATCTTGTTCATTATTATTATTAATTCGTTCAAGATGGTAATACGCCTTGAAAAAGGATCACATGCAGAACGATCGGTGATGCTTCATATTGGATGAGGGAAATTTGATGCACAGGTCTCGTATGATGCTTACTTTACCTGTAAATAATTCAGAATATGTGAATGAAAGGACGTATTGCCGACAAGTGTAAAACTAGAGACAGTGGTGTAGAGGCGTTGAGCCTTGTCTTGTCTAACCAAAGCGAAACACTGAATAAAAGCTCATTCTTCAACGTAAGACTGCGTGCGGCTAGCACCAACAGCTTGACTGATTAGGTGATGACTCTGAAATCAACTTCAGGTAGGAATTTGTCTTCATGGTTCTCTGAACCATTTGCACTAAGACTTTCTCAGTTATCAAGCTGTTGTTGCTGCATGAAAGCATGTTGATCAAGAACTTGTCACCTTCTCGGAGTCAGTCCAGGGTCTCGTTTCCTCGTGCAGATATAAGCATTCCAGGAAGTACATCAAAGGAAATGAAAATACTGTGGTGGAGATTAAGATGAAGAATGATGATCTTCGGAAAACCATATTCTTGAAAGATTGAAAGAGTTATCACGTGATTTAAATATCCTATGGAGACTATGGACACGTGATTCATCCCAGTCAAAAAAAACTGCCAATGTAGTCTAAACTTCACGACATTGATGTACACACACGTTATCAACATTTTTGAAAGCTTCAAGCAGCAAGATTGCTAAATATATGAATTCACAACACTTGCACAGTTCAGAGCAACACGAGTTTAGACGGGAGTGGGGGGGGGGGGGGGTGCCTCTCGCAGTTGCTCGACCACCACATTGTTTTGTATGAACTGGAACACCAACAAAATGCAAATAGTGTACACAGATTTGCTGAAGTCTTACACAAATGTAATCATGGTTTAATAGAGCGCGCGCGCGCCCACACCACACACACACACACACACACACACACCACACACACACCACACACACACCACACACACACCACACACCACACACCACACACACACACCACACACCACACACACACACACCACACACACACGCACACACCACACACACACGCTCGCACCACACACACGCAGAAACCACACACACACGCACACACCACACATACGCACATACCACACACACACGCACACACCACACCACACACACCACACACACCACACACACCACACACACCACACACACCACACACACCACACACACCACACACACCACACACACCACACACACCACACACACCACACACACCACACACACCACACACACACACACACACACACACACAGGCCCACACACACCACACACACCACACACACTACACACACACCACACACACACACACACCCCACACACACACACACACACACACCACACACACACACACACACACACACACTCCACACACACACCACACACCCCACACACCCCCCCACACACACACACACCACACACACACACCTCACACACACACACACACACACACACACCACACACACACCACACACACACCCACACACACACATGCACACACATATACAACAGGCCTAGTGTCTAATCGACATGTGCCTAGGACAAAATGGTAACTAACACCCCACACACACCCCACCCACACACACCCCACCCACACACACCCCACCCACACACACCCCACACACACACA
>NC_091302.1:39752242-39797242 GCF_038502225.1 Cherax quadricarinatus | reverse complement strand
TTATTTCCGTTGGGGTCCTGTTCTTAAGAGGCGGCCCACAGCAGCTGACTAATTCTTAGGTGCCTATTTACTGCAAGGAGACAGTGGGTAACAGGTATAAGGACACTTGCCCGTCCGTCTCGACTCTTCCCGTATTCGGACCAGAGTCCTTTTTCGGGTGAGCCGAAACCGTAACTAGTAGAAGGTAACAAGTGTTGCTGCTTCATTAATAATACAATACAATAACAGGCACAATGGTCCGCTGCAGCAGGAAGGGAGCAGCAGCAGCAACAGCAACAGCAGTAGTAGAACACGTGGTGTAGTGCCGGCCGGCTTGGTGGCAACTCCCCCCTCCAGCTCCCCCCAACAGTGTGCCGGCACACCTGTTATCTGCCTCCCTCAGTCACTCTACCTACAGCCCCGCAACCACATACTTACCCGTGCCTCTTTCCTCATCGTCCCACTTCCTCCTCCACGTGGGACTCATAGCTCAGTGATAGCTTTTTATTCACAACTGATAGTACCGTTTTCAATCCCGAGCGTATGAAAGTCTCCTTTACATCTGCCAACCTTGTTCACCTAACAGTAAATACATAAAAAAAAAAAAGGCACAATATCGTGTGTATCCGTAAATACATACCTAGTAGTCTGTTGTGGGTCGTAACTAGTTGAGTGAAGACCCAAATACTCCAACTGAAGATAATCTGACTTGTTATCCTGGGTTATGAATACTTCAGAGTTTATAACCCAAGGAAAGTCTTCATATGCACTGGGACTCTTTCAGCATGACACCAGCAATCGGTTTCTCCTGTGAAGCTACCCAACCAGTTTTTAAAACTCTCAACCTTTGCCAGGTATTGATACCTATTCCCCATTGTTGTATTCTGTGATCCATACCTGCCTGATTTGGCTTCGTACAGCTCCTCTCTTCTCTTTCGGGAACCAACTTGATTTGTGTGACATTGTGATGAAGCGGCAGTGAATCTAGTGAAAGGACAAGTGTACTTGTGACCGGTTTCGAGAGTAATCTCTGAAGGTCTGCCCGAGACCAGACTTCAGTGTTGAATGGGGAACCAGTTTGTTGCTGCCCACAGACCTACATAATAATCAGAATCTGGCTGCTCTGGCTCTGTTGAAGATATTGTGCGTACGCAGGATGCCGGTCAGGACACCATCTAGTGCAGCTTGTATTGGTGTCACAGCCATATACAAGGAATGACCTAGCGTTTACAATACTTTAATTCTTTACCCGGCTACTTCTCGATATTCACCGACTACTCTGGTGAATATCGAGAAGTGTGACTGGGGGTGCCTGAATCTTTGCTAGTTGCTTCATACCTGCCCTCTCTGCCTCTGCGTGCCTGCCCTCTCCACCCCTGCGTGCATGCCCTCTCCACCTCTGCGTGCCTGCCCTCTCCACCCCTGTCCCCCACACCTTCCTTACAACGCTGTATGACCCTTACACCGGTAAAAGAAAATTAACTCGTGAAATCAATTGAAACTGCTAAGGAATTTGAAGAGATGTAAAATGCAAGTCAGAAAGATTAAGAACTGATTAAAAAAGTGTTAAGGAAACTATGAATAAAGCTGTATGGTTAGATGGGCGAATATCCATCGATAGTGAGTGGAATGGAGAGAGTTTATTAGACTAAGACAGCCTAGTGGAGGGTTGGTGTTCGTGGAAGGAGTATATTTCCTGCGTTTATAAAGCGTCTTGGCAACATAGTTGCGAATTGTCAGTCTGCCTCGTCAAGGCGACAGTGTTGAAAGTTTCTCTGTGACTGCTCTTGTGGAGGATAGTCATGGCGACAAGTTACCATGAGCCATGGCTGCATTGTTGCAATGCCAGGCCGTATGCCTGAAACTGTGACAAGGGGTTGAGAAAGTACTCCTTATTGCCGAATCAATTAACATTTCCATGAGTTATTCTTGCGCATTTTTAGTGTGACTTTTTCATATTGTTGAAGTATTATGCCAAACATATTAAATATAATGCTAAAACATGTGTACCCTCAGAACCATTGTGCAAACATGTGCAAAATTAGTTTTGTAAAATAGGTGAAGATTAATTAAAAAACTTACACGTTAATAACTGGAGTTAATATATTCCATGTTCGTGTTAATATGCCGGTGGCAGAGACAGTACATACGTACATACCGAGTCTCCACACATGTTGAGGCTGTAAACTCAACTGTTATGGTAGTGATGTGCTTTTACTCAAAACTACGTGAATTTTAACTTTTAGTCTAATATTATTACAAAACATAGCCACAAAGTCCTTTTACCAAATTACTGAAAATCATTTTTATGTGTAATCATAGCTTCGTGTGTAAGAAAGTTATAAAAGGAGGTACGTAAGATATTGCAGTGAAGGAAGAACAACGTAAAGAAAAATGTAAGACTGGAAGTGTCAAAAAGCAATGTTTAGAGCGCATAATGTCTTCTGTAATCCTCGACATGTTCCTGGAAGAGGAAGAAAAATCTAACGAGACTCGGGAGTCTATCTTGGAGTCTCCCGAGTTATACTTGAATCCGTCGGAGGCATTCTTGGAGGCTGAGAGGTCGTTGGTGGAGGCGCCACCGGGCTCCTGCCCGGAGTGGCAGAGTTCGCCTCTCATGTTCTCTCCTAACACCACCACCTCGTTACCACTCTTCTCTCATCTCATGTCAGGTATAGTGAACTGTTAACCTCTATTTCCTTTCTGGTATTTATCTTGTGGATTTCTTAGTGATTGGTTTTTGTATTGAGGGTTAGTTTTAGCTTGTAAGAAAATGGAAAGTTTCGGTCAAATGACCAAAAGCTCCAGAGTGAATCATCGTATGACTAAGACCTGCTTCAAGAGAAAAGTTTTTATTTCTCCTGGCAAGGTAATGGTTTATATTTATCCTTATGGAAAGAACAATTTCTCCCAGTCACTTCATTTTTAATCTAAATATTGATATTTGTAATAGAAGCATTTGCGTCTTGTATTGTCGCTTTTATTCGTAAATTTCATCTGACCAATGCCTTGCCCTCACACCTTTCCTCAAACCAACGTATCTTTATAAATGAGCAAGTTAGATATTTCTTTTAACTACCAAATAAAATATGTAAGCAATATGTGGCTTACGCTATTGTTTACATTTGCATGGTGTCCTGCTGACTGTTAATGTCTTGCTGTATACAAAGTTAATTTTTAGGCCTTTGACCTCTCAAGGGAGGTTCCTTGATGCCAGGGAGAGCGGGCTCTTGATTCAAGGATTTAGACATGGACTCCCTTGAATTGAACATGATTGCCTTCAATTTCCCCAAACGCTATTTCACCTCCCTATAGGTTTAGCGCTTCTTTGCTAAATATAATAATCAGACTTTTTAGCTGATAAGTATATGGGAAGTTTATGGGCTAACGGTGGAGCTTTTTCCAAGGAACGCAAAGGGTTTCCTGGGATGAAACGGGTAAGTTGAGCCATCAGAATGAATGTTTGCACTCCTTATGAAAGCAAGACTTGGCGAACGGTACACCATATCTCCAATGAAAAGGGCGACACGATGAGTGCATTAAGAGAACTCGGTATGTATAAGCGCACATAGATAAGCAGGGTAAGGTGTATACTTTGGACTGCGTGCTGCTGGCACAAACAGCCTAGTCGATCAGGCCAGCAACCGGGAAAACTTATCTGGGACTAGGCCACGGGGTTGGTGAACCCCACCTTCCCCCGGATTTGACGCAAGGACTGATCAGGAATCTTATCCCTCTGCCCAGCGGACGCTCATGATAATCTTTCCTTCACCCTTTATACTTTACAGCATCATGCCGCAGGGTGTTGTCTGCTAGGGAGAGGGATAGGGGATGGATTATTATTATTATTATTATTATTATTAATAATAATAATAATATTATTATTATTGCTATTATTTTATTTTGTTAAATTGGCACATTAGCATTGTGCAGCTACCCTGCCCCTGGTATTTACACGATACAAATGTATGTTATGTGTCTTGTCACATTCCATCACAGCAAAACTGGAGTTAATTAGCAGTGGATGAAAGTGGGGATAGAAAATGGAGGAAAGGAAGGATAGGTAAATTATTAAGGCGGAAAGCAGTCATTGTTTATGACAGCTACAAAGACATTTGTCTTCGATTGTGTATGACATAAAACTCATTATTTTACATTTGTTAGCTAAAAGGACACGTGTAACTGCGACATTTCGCAACGTTTCGCTCTCCAGAAGCTTTATCAAGCCGTTACATTTTACATTTGCCTATACTTTAAAAACTTCCAGGTCTCTGACCATTGCAGCAACCATAAGAGGTCTCTTGAGCACTGCATTTTGCCTCAGTTTTCAGTTTATTAGTGAACTTCAACTGTTTCCGTCTGGGTTATCGAATCCGCAATTAAATATATATATATATATATATATATATATATATATATATATATATATATATATATATATATATATATATATATATATATGCAAAACAACCACTGTGAAAGTAGTGAAATTCCAAGCGCTTTCGTGACTACTCACATAGTCAAGGAACTATGAAAGTAATACATCAAAGAAAGGCAATTAAAGGGCTTAGACTACACCTCACAGTCAACCCCCACAACAAAGAAACACCTGACGCACGACAATACCGGACTCATAAGAAAAGAACACGGCAGTAGGTCCGCTGGTCCAACTAGACAGGTCCTCACGACATCCCACTAACAAAATATTCTACCCAAGAAATAAGATTCCAATGCTCTATTTATTCATGCGAGATATTTTAACCATCCAATTGATTTTCAAAAAGCTGAGGAAGTTGTATCAAGCAAGTCCATGGTTGACAGAAATATCATTGAATCTTGTTTGTCCAATGTATTATTGGACTCTAGCCAAATTTTATTAATTATAAATGAGTCTAGTTTATATAGGCCTGGGGAAATATTCATATTATTTTCAAAACTGCTTTTTATGAAACAAGATTCAATTATATTTCTATCAACCATGGACTTGCTTGATACAACTTTCTCAACTTTTTGGAAATCAATTGGATGGTTAAAATCTCTCACATGAATAAATAGAGCATTGGAATCTTATTTCTTGGGTAGAATATTTTGTTAGTGGGATGTCGTGAGGACCTGTCAAGTTGGACCAGCGGACCTACTGCCGTGTTCCTCTTTTCTTATGAGTCCGGTATTGTCACGCGTCAGGTGTTTTTGTTGTGGGGGTTGACTGTGAGGTGTAGTCTAAGCCCTTTAATTGCCTTCCTTTGATGTATTACTTTCATAGTTCCTTGACAATGTGAGTAGTCACGAAAGCGCTTGCAATTTCACTACTCTTTCACAGTGGTTGTTTTGCATATTTTAAAATCACCGTCGGAGGCATTCTTGAGTAGTCACGAAAGCGCTTGGAATTTCTCTATTCTTTCAGAGTGGTTGTTTTGCATATTCTGAAATCACCTGTTTACTGTGATCTTATTGCTTATATATATATATATATATATATATATATATATATATATATATATATATATATATATATATATATATATATATATATATATATATATATATATTATATTTTATATATATAAATAATGTCGTGCCGAATAGGCAGAACTTGCGATCTTGGCTTAAATAGCAACGCTCATCTTGCCATATAGGACAAGTGAAAATTTGTGTATGCAATAATTTCGCCAAAATCATTCTGAATCTAATTAAAAAAAATATATTTCACTGTTTGTTTAGTATTAAATTATTGTAAACAAATCTAAAATATATTTAGCTGGGTTAGGCTAAAATAAATTGTTCTTCTTATAATAAGGTTAGGTAAGTTTTCTAAGATTCTTTTGGAGCAAAATTAAAAATGTTTACATTAACATTAATGAAAAAAATATATCTTTAAATGTATAAGAGAAAATTTTAGAAAGGGCTTAATTTTAAATGAGTTCTTGCTAACTGACCAGTTTTACATATTCGGCACGACATATATATATATATATATATATATATATATATATATATATATATATATGTATATGGGGTCCACCTCTGGCGTAAATTGTGGGACCCATATATATATATATATATATATATATATATATATATATATATATATATATATATATATATATATGTATGGGGTCCACCTCTGGCGTAAATTGTGGGTATATATATATGGGGTCCACCTCTGGTTAAATTGTGGGACCCATAGCCTCGGAGAAGTGGATAAAAAGGCTTCAAGGAAGAATATTTGGATTTCTTCCTGAAGCCGTTTGAATATTCCACTTCCCCTACCACCCCATCTTTTCATATTTTTTTTTTTACCAATAGGAATATTTTATTACATAATATGGTACAGAAGATTTAAGAGATACATTGTTGATATAAAGGTGGCATATAAGGTATATGTTACGTGTGTATCACCGATTATAAGGCGAAAATCTCATCCAGCTCCTCAGAGCTGGGGCGTGTGCCCAAAATACAGCAGGCATTACCCCTCTGAACAGCCGCACTGAGCCGCTGAAACAGAAAACTAGCTGCCCTGGGATCCCTAGTTACCCTGATGAGTCTTTCCCAGCTCCTTAAGGAATTTAGATGCACTCTTTCCCCATGAGCCAAGGGTCTCTGAGCCTATGGGAACAAACATATAATGATGGGCAAGTTCTTCATATTTTCTAGACTTTTGGGACTCCCTGAAGCTCGCAGCTGCCCCTCCTTCCTCCCTGGTGTATTGGAGATAGGTTATCAGCCAAGGTAGATGCACATGTATAGTCCCACACCACCTGCTTCCCATCTGTCCAGGCTTGAAGGGTGATACCATCTGGACGCTTCTGGCTGTCATCAAATCTGCATAGTTGGGGTGGCTCCCTTACTGCTGGGCATCCAGCTGTTGTGAGGCTCCTCTTGATAATGTTATTAACCTCCTCATGTCTTGCAGTCTTTCCCTCGGATTTACGGCACACAAGGCCATGGTACCCGAATCGGTCTGCTGCTTCACTGCCGCAAATATATATAATATATATATATAATGTGTATATATATATATAATGTGTATATATATATATATATATGTGTATATATATATATATGTATATAATATATTTGTATATAATATATTTGTATATAATCTGCCTCTCCTGTTTCTTTTCATAGTTTCTAATTCATTCTTCATCTCGGCCTTCACAATGAAGATCTTTGCTAGCAAGTGATGTAGCTTAGGTTGCTGGTCGTTGCCTGAGGAAAACAGGTCGTACGATCCATACTTCATAGAACATTTATATGGCGCACGCATGTGTGTGTGTGTACTCACTTATTTGTGGTTGCAGGGGTCGAGTCTTAGCTCCTGGCCCCGCCTCTTCACCGGTTGCTACTGGGCCCTCTCTCTCCCCGCTCCATGAGCTTTATCAAACCTCGTCTTAAAACTGTGTATGGTTCCTGCCTCCACTACGTCATTTTCTAGGCTATTCCACTGCCTTACAACTCTATGACTGAAGAAATACTTCCTAATATCTCTGACTCATTTGTGTCTTCAACTTCCAATTGTGGCCTCTTGTTTCTGTGTCCCCTCCCTGGAACATCCTGTCTTTGTCCACCTTGTCTATTCCACGCAGTATTTTATATGTCGTTATCATGTCTCCCCTGACCCTCCTGTCCTCCAGTGTCGTCAGGCCGATTTCCCTTAATCTTTCTTCATAGGACATTCCCCTTAGCTCTGGAACTAACCTTGTCGCAAACCTTTGTACTTTCTCTAGTTTCTTGACGTGCTTTATCAAGTGTGTGTGTGTGTGTGTGTGTGTGTGTGTGTGTGTGTGTGTGTGTGTGTGTGTGTGTGTGTGTGTGTGTGTGTGTGTTACCATTTTGTCCTAGGCACATGTCGATTAGACACTAGGCCTGTTGTATATGCAGGTGTGTGCGCGCGCGCGCGCATGCGCATACGTAAGTTCTCCTCAATTTGTCGAGGTCGAGACTTCTCGCCCCGCCTCCTATATAATTTTGATCAGCATCACTGGACTTCATATCTTCACTTCCAGATGTGTATTGAGTTTGCCTCCATCACATCCAAGTCATTTCCCTTTTCACCCACCCTGAGACTAAAGGAATTCTTTGTACATTCCTCTGGCTCATCCGTCTTCAACTTCCTGTGTTCCCTTGATATTCATCCTCTTGTCTGTCCCTATCGGTCCTGTCAATTCCTCTTTAGATTTTGTACGTAATACTCATATCTTTCCTTAGTGGTCGTCAGGTTCAGTTCCTTCAACCTCCCCTCATAATGGTGTAACCTTTGGCCTTTATCCAGGTGTGGGCTCCATGCTGGGGCCTCATACTCGGTGACTGACATAACGTGTTATGTGGTGGATAAGTTTCACCTATGAATTTCAAAGCTTGAAGCCTGAAGGATTCTAAGTTAAAATTCCTGTGTGCGCGTGTTTGTGTGCGTTCGCACCCCATGTTCCAGGTCCACTTAATTTAGTCTCTACTCTGCTAACTCGTCTTAAAAGTTTGTACTTCGTAGTCATGCGTCACCAGATCCTATTTGGCAAATGTCTTCTTTATAAGCGAGTTACTAGTTCTGGTTCTAGTATGATTGCAAACTCTTAGACGTTTTCGAGCTTTGGCACGTCATTCAGCTGTGATTGGCTTAGCACATGTTGATAACGTTTGTGAAGTTTTTTATTGATGTTGAATATTTTGTTTTTACATAAGTTACGTCATGTATACCAGTGCTAATAAGTTTGTAAAATTTAACTTTCAGATCTGTTTTTTTTTTTTCTTTCACTAATACGTCTCAGCCGCTGCTCTCCTGGGCTGTTCTGTCTCCGGTTTGCTCTCTTCGCTGAACTGGCTGACGTTGTATTTGTCTGGATTGAGTTCCAATAGTCCAATGCTAAAATACACATGTGAATCCTGACCAAGTCTCCCTACAGCCTATCACTATCCTCTCCTGTTCTTATCTTTAATTTTTCATTTGACTGATGGTTAATTAACATTCTTACTGCATAGCCAGTATGCTACCTGCTAGTATTGGAAATTTGGTGTATGTATTATAATGTTTATGAATATAGGTAATTCTTTTTAAAGATGTCCAGAAATTTTTCATCGTAATTTTTGAAATTGTTTTAAATTCTTGAAATCAGTGGAGAGGAGTGTGGTGCATGAAGTGTGAGTGGTATGGTGTTAAGTAGTGTGACGGTGCGTGTTGTGAGGTGGGTGTGGAGTGGAAGTGTGTGTGAAGAGTGAGGTATTGATCACCGGGCTCAGCACTTGTGTACTTAGGAACCTCCCGGCCAGTGTGATATCTCGACTCATTTTAACAACAAATCTAAGTTTTAAACCTCGCAGTCCATTTTTTCGATTGTTGGTTAAGCTAGTTTATCCCCTCCTATCTCTTCTTTCACACTCGCTCGTTTGCACACGAAAACAGGTGCTCGCACGCGCGCACGAGCTAGATTCAAGCTAAGATTTAGTGCTGAACAGGAAGGTTTACACCCTCAGTCGATAAAGTAAGAAATACTAGGAATCAAAGTTGGGTACGAAACTTGTGTAATTAAAGTTGTATATAAACTACCATCGGCAAGGGTGAGGTATTCACAGAGCAGAATAGAATACAATATTTACGATCATCCTAGGCTATTTTAATAAGGATGACTAACACACGTCACGGTCCTAGCACCTTTGTTTCTCATCTTTATACCGGACATAGATAAATGATAAGACACGTGTGCAATATCTGGGTATCAATACATATATGGACATAAATGCAAATTGTAGAAATATATACATCAGATAAGCCGAGGGACTGATTATCTTCCGGTATTTGCTGTATATCTTTCAATTTTCATATGCCCACATCTGTATTGACAGTCACTGGATGGCGAGACGTCTGCAAGATACCCAGATGTTGCACAAGTGTCTTATTCGTCACTTTGTCGGCGATTCAAGAAAAGAAAACGCTAACGGCACAGGAATAGTCGGGCGACCTTTCCTATAGAGAACACAAAAAAGACTAATATTCCTTAAAGGAAAGTGCCCTGATGCCGGTGAGAAGTTCCTGATCCATGGAATAAGACCTCATTCTTTGGATCAAACTTGATTGCCTTTCATTTACTCAGGCGTTGTGTGCGTCCCCCCCCCACCCCCCGAGTTTAACGCTCCACATGAATATTGTAATAATGATACTGATAATATATTAAAGGCCAGGAATGTGAATGTGACTAACGAGTCTTCAAAAAAGTCACACCAATAATTGTACTATTTAAATCACTTGGGCTCTGACGTCTAGAATATTGTCCCGTGCTCATAGTACCATTCAAGGAAGGAGACATCAGAGCTGGAAAGATAAACAGAGGTCGTCTGTTGGCCGCATAGAATCGGTCAAACATCTAAATTAATACAAACTCCATAAAGTATTTGGACTACTTGAACAGAGAGGAACCTGATAATGTAGACTTGGAAAACACTGAAGGGTCAGGGGTCCAGTCTGCAACTTTATCGTAGATTACTGGAGTGTAAAATAAACCTAGTGAAATGTCAGAGGTACACCAGGCACAATTGGAGAACACTGTCAATATACATAGTACAAGATTTCAACATGCTATTAGTAGCTATCAGAAATAGTTCTTGAACAAATGTAGAAGCTCTGAAGAGGAAACTAGACCACTACCCTCTACCGGTGCGTGGTTGGTTGATGGCGTTGTTGGCCTGCAGGCCTCTAGTAGTAACGACTTGGTTGAACATGCAGTTAACGAGGAACCCTAGTCCCAGGCCATGCAGCGAGGGTAGAAAAAACCATCCCAAGTGATCACAGGTATGACAGGTGCAGTGCTAAGGCGTCTGCGGAGGTATGTATATGTATTACCTCTCCCTCGCATCCCTCTTTACACACAACCTGTGACAGTGTCACAGTCGTGGTATCTCTTTCCACTTTACCCATGTTCCCCCTTCCATGACAATTTACGGCGAGTGCCGTCTCAACCCTCTTCGTCCGCTTCTCACAACAGCAGGGTGTGTGACGGTCGTAGTAGTGTACCGCTTACATGTTGAGTTCGGTAAAAATACCTCACTGCGGGAAGATAAATTATACAGTATTACTGTAAAAATATTAACTCCCACCCTTACTATGTAAAATAGTTCACAATAATAAAGTAATAGTAGTACTGTACTAATAGTTATGATGGAGCGGAGGAGAGAGAGGTACATGATAATATATACCTGGAAGGTACTCGAGGGCTTGGTCCCAAATCTACTGGAGTGAGAGATATGGGAGGAAGTGTAAAATAAACCCAGTGAGGAGTTGGGGTGCGGTGGGGACGATAAGGGAACACTATCAACATCCGGGGTCCCAGACTTTTCAACATCTTACCAGAAGATATCAGAAACACTGCTGGAACAAGTGTTGAAGCCTTCAAGAGGAAACTAGACAAGTATCTTCACCAGGTGCCAGATCAACCAGGCTGTGATGTATATGTGGGGCAGCGGGTCTCCAGCAGCAACAGCCTGGTTGACCAGGCGAGCACCAGACGTGCCTGGCCCATGGCCGGGCTCAGAGTAGATATACTCTCGAAATTCTTCAAAGGTATATCAAAGGAGTATCTCCTAAGGGGAGCTTTAAGTGGTTACCTAATTTTTTCTTCCAAATTTTTATTTCGTTCATATGAAACTGCCTCACCCGATCGGCTTAAAATTTTCATCGCTGGTGTACCGTAACTATGGCAAGATTCGTGCAACTATTGGCATATGCAGGCGAATTATGACCAACATTGTAGAACCCATTCCAAAATTATTAGAATAGGCCCAATAAATTTCAAAAGCCTCTGCTGCTTAGCTTTGTGTTCAAAAAAGTGCCACCTACTTGGAATGGCTTCAGTATTTAATGACTAATGCATCTTAAACAAGATAGTATACGCTAACTTTGTGTAGTAGGAAATTTGTCACTATATTAAATTAGTTAAAAAAAAAAAAACTTGGAACTCCTGGAATCTGTGATAATTGGATAAATGCCTTTTCGGATCGGCTTCAAATTTTCAGCCATATATAATTTTTTTTTTCAGAAAGCATAATTTGCGTTACTGGGCTCCATAGGTCTCGGTTTACCAGTTTTATTAAACATACTGATATCCATTCAGTAACTAAAACCTGCCTCGTCTGGTGAGCTTCACAACATTAACACTGATACATTGCACAAGCAGGATGACAGCCTTCTGGAATTGTTAAAAATTAAAAAAAAAAAAAACTTGCTGTTGAATTCTGACCACATACTAGAGAATGCTTTTTTTGATGAGCTTCAGTCTCGGTATTGGTCACTTTCTTAATAAAAAGTTTGGCTTGCACTTTGAAATCTGTAAATTTTAATTGTTATTTTTTTAATTAATTGGTTTCCATGTAATAACTGAAATGCTGCTGCTGATCAGCTTCAAACACTAAAAGTTGTTTATTATAATTGGGAATATTTTGGTATTTCGGGTTGTGTAGGTTCCAGTTTTATAGGATTTTTAACAAACTGGATTTCTTACACAAAATATATTTATATTTTTTAGGGTTGTCGAGAATTTTAAATATAATAGAATTGCCAAAAGGAAAACGTTAAATATTGAAAATTCATGATTTTAAACAGTTTTTAATTTTCAAGAATTGGTGAGCCCTAAAATACTATATTCGTACAACTTTATTAGTGATGGGACGATTCCAATTGCCAGTACCAATATTCAGTTTAAGACCGATACTATGAAAATTAACCAATACCCACCGATATCTTCCTCATTAGCCGATACCCACATATGTACTTGGTCACATCCCTAGTATATGTCAAAGCCGCTGTCATATTGTTAGCTACAGAATTCTCGTCTTCCGCTAACTTCCTCCAAGACTTTCCTCTACAACTTCAGAACTCCTTATTCAATAGGCGTCAAATTTCCAACTGATAGTTAACTATTACTTGGAAGGTTTTTTCAGTAATTGGCATTGCACTTGCTCTTCTCAATTTTGTATTCCTAAAATTGGTTTTCGTACTTTTGATCAGCTTGAAAATTTCCACACTGCTGTATCTCGTTTGGAGAGTTGTTACTATTGTTAATGGAATGTGTAAGTGCCATTTTTGCCTATTTTAATTTAGAACTGTTACAGCATTTTTTTTTATTGAATAACTGCATTGTCTCAAGGAGTGTACATTGATGTTACCGGGGCTCGTCATCCAAGGAACTGAACTTGTTCCCCCCGTTTCTTGGATGGAATCTGAGTGCCTCCCATTCCCTAGCTGTTATATGACCCCCTAAGAGTTTAGTGCTTACCCCTGATTATAATAAACCAATTCTGAACTGCATCAATCTTTAATAATTGATGCATTTATGAAATAACGACTTTTTTTTTTTAATTCAGGCAGTGTAGCTATAAATTTTGTTGGATTCTGAGTAATTGTTGGAGAAAGTATCTTCTGGCCTTTATTGTTGATGTTTTCCTCGAAGCATCTTTATTTAAGGTGTAAATTTTAATGTGCTTTTTTTTAAGAATTAGTTATACGAAATAGTTAAGTCTTTTCTGATCAGAAATAAGTTTAATTATATCGGGTTAACTGTTCATAATGTAATTTTTATGTTCTCATGAACATCTAAGTGCCCTCAAAACTACTGTAAATTTGAATTTTATGTTCCGTTAAGCTTTAAATGCGGGTCAGTCTTGTTTAGAGAATAGTTTGGATTGATTTTCGTGTATGTGAATTTCAGTTTGCATTTGTGGAAGAAATTTGGAAAATAGAAGTAAATGTTTCATGCTGTAATTTCTAGTGCCTTATCCGATTAGCTTCAACGCTTATAACTTGATAATGTAACTTCTGGGCGGCTTCAGACTTTAGGTGTTGGTGTTAGGATATTGTCTGAGATAGCAAGAATATGCCTCTTCAGTTGGGCTTCTAAGCTGATGTATTTTCTTGGGAGGTCTGAGTTAGTTCTGGGCTGTTTGTCCTCATTTGCCATATTCATTGATTAGTTTCATTTCAACATAAATATTTAACTGAATTAGAAATTGACGTCGCACTCTGCCCTGGTACAGAGGACTGGGGTTGTGCAATACGGGGATACTTTTCTGGCATCGCGCAGCGACCGAAATACAGTACGTCTTTTTTTTTTTTTTTTTTCTAATAAACTGGTCTTGTATTTTTTTTATTTATGACTAAAATAGAGCCCAAGAGAAGTAGAAGTGACTGCTTGGATACCCCGTGAATTATAAATAATAATTATGGAGAAGCGCTGAATTCGTAAGGGTCATACAGTACCTTGGGAATAGAGGACAGGTTCCTTCAACATCAAGGCCGCCACCTTGAAAGTTACCCCGAGGTAGGTGTCTGCAATGGCACAGTGTTCATCTGTTATTACTCGTCAATACTAAGTATACTAGGACGGTGTCCTGCCCCTCCCCATTTCCCTTCCACCCAGCACAAGTTTTGAGTCCTGTTAAGTCACTGTTTGCTGATGTAAAACTAAGGAAGAATAAGAATAGGAGAGGACAGTGGTAAACTTAAGGGAGAGACTTGAAAACAGACTACAAAATTAGATAAAGTAAGGGACAGACTGGACAGTGTACAGCATGGGAGGAGAGAAGCTTCAGATATCACTGAACCTAGGGGTAAATATACAGTAACACCAAGCTTATCGCAGGAAATGCTCATAAACCGTATGACTTCGGCAGCATGAAAGATTAACAAACCCCAGAATATCAATCAGAAGCTTAAAAAAAAAAAATTAGGCCAGTCACAGAGTACGCGGCCCCAGCATGGAGCCCACACCTGTTCAACGACGTGAAACTCGAAAGGTCCAGACGCTCGCAAGCAGGCTAATACCACAACTGAGAGTAATGAACAAAGACAGACCGACAGACTGACCGACCGATACCGACCGAGACGGAGGGGGACACACACACACACACACACACACACACACACACACACACACACACACACACACACACACACACACACACACACACACACACACACACTCTCTCACACACAACAGTCAAGGACCAGGTGATAAGGCTGAGGAAAGAAGGTGGAGAACTCACAAGAAACGATCAAGAGGTATGTGAGGAGCTCAACACGAGATTTAAGGAAGTATTTACAGTAGACAGAGGAAGGACTCTGGGGGGACAGACCAGATGGGGACACCAGCAAGGAATACACCAACAAGTGTTGGACGACATACATACAGATGAGGAGGAGGTGAAGAAACTCCTAAGGGACATCGATACCTCAAAGGCAATGGGACCGGACAACATCTCTCCGTGGGTCCTTAGAGAGGGAGCAGATATGTTGTGCGTGCCACTTACCACAGTCTTCAACACATCCCTGGAAACTGGGCAACTACCTGAGGTATGGAAGACAGCAAATGTAGTTCCCATTTTCAAAAAAGGAGACAGAAAAGAGGCACTAAACTATAGACCTGTGTCATTGACGTGTATAGTATGCAAAATTATGGAGAAGATTATCAGGAGGAGAGTGGTGGAGCACCTGGAACGGAACAGGAGTATAAATGCCAACCAGCACGGATTCACGGAAGGCAAATCCTGTGTCACAAACCTTCTGGAGTTTTATGATAAAATAACAGAAGTAAGACAAGAGAGAGAGGGGTGGGTTGATTGCATCTTCTTGGACTGCAAGAAGGCCTTTGACACAGTTCCTCACAAGAGATTAGTGCAGAAACTAGAGCATCAGGCGCATATAACAGGAAGGGCACTGCAATGGATCAGAGAATACCTGACAGGGAGGCAACAACGAGTCATGGTACGTAATGATGTATCACAGTGGGCACCTGTGACGAGCGGGGTCCCACATGGGTCGGTCCTAGGACCAGTGCTATTTTTTGGTATATGTGAACGACATGACGGAAGGGTTAGACTCGGAAGTGTCCCTGTTTGCAGATGATGTGAAGTTAATGAGGAAGCACACATCAATCAGATAACTGCTGCAGCATATGGGCGCCTGGCAAACCTGAGAACAGCATTCCAATACCTTAGTAAGGAATCATTCAAGACACTGTACACCGTGTATGTCAGGCCCATACTGGAGTATGCAGCACCTGTTTGGAACCCTCACTTGATAAAGCACGTCAAGAAACTAGAGAAAGTACAAAGGTTTGCGACAAGGTTAGTTCCAGAGCTAAGGGGAATGTCCTATGAAGAAAGATTAAGGGAAATCGGCCTGACGACACTGGAGGACAGGAGGGTCAGGGGAGACATGATAACGACATATAAAATACTGCATGGAATAGACAAGGTGGACAAAGACAGGATGTTCCAGGGAGGGGACACAGAAACAAGAGGCCACAATTGGAAGTTGAAGACACAAATGAGTCAGAGAGATAGTAGGAAGTATTTCTTCAGTCATAGAGTTGTAAGGCAGTGGAATAGCCAAGAAAATGACGTAGTGGAGGCAGGAACCATACACAGTTTTAAGATGAGGTTTGATAAAGCTCATGGAGCGGGGAGAGAGAGGGCCTAGTAGCAACCGGTGAAGAGGCGGGGCCAGGAGCTAGGACTCGACCCCTGCAACCACAAATAGGTGAGTACAAATAGGTGAGTACACACACACACTCTCACACTGTAAGTACGTGCCGGTCAAGCCCCAGAGGTTGGGGGTCAGGTCACAAGAAGTTGTGGGCAGCAAAGGACCACTGAGACTCTACATTACAACGCACAAGCCACCTACCTTTCAGTACATAATAAACCCACACATAATTCCACACAAAATTACACACACACACACACACACACACACACACACACACACACATACATACATATCCAGACTTACACATACACTCCCCCCTCCCCCTCACCACCGACATCTCACTTCTTCCCCTGATCCCTCCCCTCCCTCGTTCACCCTCCCCTCCCCCGTTCACCCTCCCCCTCCCCACCCCTCTCCCACATAGGCACAGTTCCTCCACTACCTCCCCCCCATACTACTAACCTAACATACAGAACTAATAGGTTTCCCACTCTGAGGCAATCAGGATAAAACAAAAATGGGTTGTCAGAGAGCAACAAGAAAAACCAAGGGACAGGAGGAGGAAGCTGCAAAGGAAGATTGGGCAGCAGAGCTCATAAAAAGAGATCATGAATGGGAAAAGAAACTAAAAGAACTTAGCATGAGAATGGAAGAGAGGATAGATATGGAAAGCAGGAAGTGGGAGGTGCATGTCAAAGCAGCAGAGGCTAGGATACAGAGTTTAGAAGAGGAACTGAAAAATCTGAAACAGCCTAAAGAACTAAAGAACATTTTGGGATTGACAACAGAGACTGCTACCTCAGCCACAAATAAGGGGACTGTAGGGAAAGAAGGGGCACAACTGCATGGGGAAGCTATATCAGAGGAGACTGTAGTAAATGAAAGAGCTAAGCTTTATGTGGAGGCCCTAACAGACAACAACAGAGCCCAAGGAAAGCCGAGAAGGGAAAATGACAGGCCACTGAGCCCAAGTACATTAGCCAGTGAAACTGAAGAAAGGAAAGCTGCAGTGCAGGAAACCAAATTAAATGAGGGGATACACAGGGATACACAGTGGGAGAATGAAAGGGTGAGGTCAGTCTTTGTGTATGGGCTCCAGGAAGTCGAAGGGGAAACATATGAAGCAAGAAAACAAGGGGAAAAAAAGCAATTGAAAGCATCATGAAAGCAATAGGAGAAGACGACATGACCCTGCTGGAAAATTTTCGGAGAATAGGGGGGTTTGTAAAAAAAAGAACTCGGCCAATGAAAGTGACCTTCAAGGCAGAAGCAACTCGGACCAGGATCCTGCAGGAGAAAGCACGATTAAGGGACATGCCGGCATACAGGAAGGTGTATCTCGACTGCGACAGAACACAAGAAGAAAGGCAGAAACTGAGAGAGATGGTACAAAGGCAAAAGGAGGAAAGAGAGGGGATGGAGAAGACAGACAGGAGATCCCAGACCCAGGAAGAAGATTAAATACAGCCTCCCTCACAACTTCCTATAGAAGCCTCTCAACCAGGTCAACCCCAGTGCAACCAAACACTCTAAATCAAAACACCCATGCCACATCCAATGCCCCCACCCACTACATTACAAACTCACCCCCACAGCAACAACCCATAGTTCCTTACCAGGTCTCCCACTTCCCCAACCCCAATATACCTCCCAGACCACAGTCTTAGAAAAGAAGTTGAAGGTGTGGTATACAAATGCAGATGGAATAACAAACAAGTATGAGGAGTGGCACAAAATAATCAAAGAGACATCCCCAGACATAATAGCACTCACAGAAACAAAACTCACCAGAATAATAACAGATTCAATCTTTCCATCCGGATATCAAATCTTCAGGAAAGACAGAGGGAGGAGAGGGGGAGGAGGAGTTGCACTGCTCCTTAAAAACCAGTGGGGTTTTGAGAAAGTGGAAGGAATGGATGGCATGGGCGAAAGGAACTACTTAGTAGGAACAATCCAGTCTGAGGGACATAAGGTGATAATTGCAGTAATGTACAACCCACCACAGAACTGCAGGAGGCCAAGAGAAGAATACGATGAGAGCAACAGAGCAATGATCAACACACTAGCCGAGGTGGCCAGGAGAGCACACATGGGGGGAGCAAAGTTACTAGTTATGGGTGATTTCAATCACAAGGAGATTGACTGGGAAAACCTGGAGCCCCATGGGGGTCCCAAAACATGGAGAGCCAAGATGATGGATGTGGTACTGGAGAACCTCATGCATCAACATGTTAGAGACACTACCAGAGAGAGAGGAGAGGATGAACCAGCAAGGTTTGACCTTGTATTCACCATGAGTAGTTCGGACATCGAGGGTATCATGTATGAAAGGCCCCTGGGAGCTAGTGATCATGTGGTTCTGTGCTTCGACTACATAGTTGAGCTCCAAGTGGAGAGAGTAGCAGGAATAGGCTGGGAAAAATCAAACTACAAAAGGGGGAACTACTCAGGCATGAGGAACTTCCTTCAAGACATTCAGTGGGAGAGGGAACTGACAGGAAAACCAGTACAAGAAATGATGGACTATGTAGCAACAAAATGCAAGGAGGCAGAGGAGAGGTTTGTTCCGAAGGGAAACAGTAATAATGGGAAGAACAGAACGAGTCCTTGGTTCACCCAAAGGTGTAGGGAGGCAAAAACTAGGTGTACTAGAGAATGGAAAAGGTACAGAAGACAGAGAACTCAGGAAAATAAAGAAATCAGCCGAAGAGCCAGAAACGAATATGCACAGATAAGAAGGGAGGCTCAGAGACAATATGAAAATGACATAGCATTAAAAGTAAAGACTGACCCGAAGCTGTTGTACAGCCACATCAGGTGGAAAACAACGGTCAAGGACCAGGTAATCAGACTGAGGAAGGGTGATGGGGAATTCACAAGAAACGACCGAGAGGTATGTCAGGAGCTCAACACAAGATTTAAAGAGGTATTTACAGTGGAAACCAGTAGGACTCCAAGAAATCAGAACAGGGGGGCACACCAGCAAGTGCTGGATGAGGTACATATAACCAAGGAGGTGGTGAAGAAGCTGCTATGCGAACTTGACACCTCAAAGGCAGTGGGACCAGACAACATCTCTCCATAGGTCCTTAAAGAGGGAGCAGAGATATTGTGTGAGCCATTAACAAAGATCTTCAACACATCATTTGAAACTGGGCAACTCCCTGAGGTATGGAAAATGGCAAATGTAGTCCCAATTTTTAAAAAGGGAGACAGACATGAGGCACTAAACTACAGACCTGTATCACTAACGTGTATAGTATGCAAGGTCATGGAGAAGATCATCAGGAGGAGAGTGGTGGGGCACCTGGAAAGAAACAAGTGTATAATTGACAACCAGCACGGTTTCAGGGAAGGAAAATCCTGTGTCACAAACCTACTAGAGTTTTATGACAAGGTGACAGAAGTAAGACAAGAGAGAGAGGGGTGGATCGACTGCGTATTTTTGGACTGCAAGAAGGCTTTCGACACAGTTCCTCACAAGAGGTTACTGCAAAAGCTAGAGGACCAGGCACACATAACAGGAAAGGCACTGCAATGGATCAGAGAATATCTGACAGGGAGGCAACAACGAGTCATGGTACGCGACGAGGTGTCAGAGTGGGCGCCTGTGACAAGCGGGGTTCCACAGGGGTCAGTCCTAGGACCTGTGCTGTTCTTGGTATACGTGAACAACATAACGGAAGGGATAGACTCAGAAGTGTCCTTGTTTGCAGACGATGTGAAGTTAATGAGAAGAATCGAATCGGACGAGGATCAGGCAGGACTACAAAGAGATCTGAACAGGCTACAAGCCTGGTCCAGCAACTGGCTCCTTGAATTTAACCCTGCCAAATGCAAAGTCATGAAGATTGGGGAAGGGCAAAGAAGACCGCAGACACAATATAGTTTAGATGGCCAAAGACTGCAAACCTCACTCAAGGAAAAAGATCTGGGGGCGAGTATAACACCGAGCATATCTCCTGAGGTGCACATCAATCAGATAACTGCTGCAGCATACGGGCGCCTGGCAAACCTACGGATAGCGTTCCGATACCTCAGTAAGGATTCGTTTAAGACTCTGTACACCATCTACGTCAGGCCCATACTGGAGTATGCAGCACCAGTTTGGAATCCACACCTAGTCAAGCACGTCAAGAAATTAGAGAAAGTGCAAAGGTTTGCAACAAGACTAGTCCCAGAGCTACGGGGATTGTCCTATGAAGAAAGGTTGAGGGAAATCGGCCTGACGGCACTGGAGGCCAGGAGGGTCAGGGGAGACATGATAACGACATATAAAATACTGCGCGGAATAGACGAGGTGGACAAAGACAGGATGTTCCAGAGATGGGACACAGACACAAGAGGTCACAATTGGAAGTTGAAGACTCAGATGAATCAAAGGGATGTTAGGAAGTATTTCTTCAGTCATAGAGTAGTCAGGCCATGGAATAGCCTAGAAAGTGATGTGGTGGAGGCAGGAACCATACATAGTTTTAAGGCGAGGTATGATAGAGCTCGTGGGGCAGGGAGAGAGAGGACCTAGTAGCAATCAGCGAAGAGGTGGGGCCAGGAGCTGTGACTCGACCCCTGCAACCACAAATAGGTGAGTACAAATAGGTGAGTACAGACACAGACACAGACACACACACACACACACACACACAGACACACACACACACACACACACACACACACAGACACACGCGGGGCCAGGAGCTAGGACTCGACCCCTGCAACCACAAATAGGTGAGTACACACACAGACACACACACACAGACACACACACAGACACACACACAGACACACACACAGACACACACACAGACACACACACAGACACACACACAGACACACACACAGACACACACACAGACACACACACAGACACACACACAGACACACACACAGACACACACACAGACACACACACAGACACACACACACACACACACACACACACACACACACACACACATAGACACACACATGGTGGGTGCAGACGTGGGTACACAAGGCTCCGAGAACCTTCGTGTTTTTGAGGGGTGCAATAACCCCTAGCAGTAATCAGTGGTAGTGACAAAGTCAGTGAACAAACCTACGAGTGATAACTTTAGTTATTAGTTGAAAAAAAATCGAGGGGAAACCTAAATTCAGTATTTTCTTTTAAAAGTGCCAAACCGTTGTGGATCTACTAGGCACTGTTGCCACACAGATACAAACATAAAAAGATCAAAGCGAGTGTGGAAACGGGTGATCAAGAATTACCAGCGTTTGGTTAACAAGTGAAATGTGGGGCACCGTAATGTAAGAGTGAAAAAGTTAATAGGCAAAAGGAGAAAGAAAAAATAAAATATACAACAAGGGAAGGTGGCAGTAGGCCTACTGAAGCAGTGACGTCACAACAGTTTGTATGCCATTATACATATAAAGTGTAACACCGAATGGGAAGTGTATTCTGTAATAAGTGAAAAGTGAAATCACTTGAGGAATGCGGGATGCATGAGCATATATGGTTATAAACATCACGGGTGAAGGAGTTACAAAATAGTGAGAGAAGGCCTATGTACGATGGCTACGTCATCAGCTTCTGGCAACTTGTCATCACACCGCTGTCGGCGCAAGTATTTCACCTGTTGAGGTTGCATTTTGCAAGATTGAGTCTGGTCCTGCATCACTGTTAGATACTGGTCACTCACTCCTGCAAGCCATTACCAGAATTAGAGTAGAAATAGCATAGAGGAGAGTGCAAGGAGTAAAGCGGTAGTGAGGGATAAGTCAGACACTTAAGCTGAGACAAGCTAAATTTTACAACCTAGCTACTTTCTGAATTTTAGAAGTAGAATCGATAAGTGTTACAAGTATTGGTAAGCTTAGAATTACTGGTATCTACCGGTATTTATTAGCAGTATGAATACTTAGAAGTGGGGACACACACACACACACACACACACACACACACACACACACACACACACAGGTATGTGAGGAGCTCAACACGAGATTTAAGGAAGTATTTACAGTAGAGACAGGAAGGACTCTGGGGGGACAGACCAGATGGGGACACCAACAAGGAATACACCAACAAGTGTTGGACGACATACATACAGATGAGGAGGAGGTGAAGAAACTGCTAAGGGACATCGATACCTCAAAGGCAATGGGACCGGACAACATCTCTCCATGGGTCCTTAGAGAGGGAGCAGATATGTTGTGCGTACCACTTACCACAATCTTCAACACATCCCTGGAAACTGGGCAACTACCTGAGGTATGGAAGACAGCAAATGTAGTTCCCATTTTCAAAAAAGGAGACAGAAAAGAGGCACTAAACTATAGACCTGTGTCATTGACGTGTATAGTATGCAAAATTATGGAGAAGATTATCAGGAGGAGAGTGGTGGAGCACCTGGAACGGAACAGGAGTATAAATGCCAACCAGCACGGATTCACGGAAGGCAAATCCTGTGTCACAAACCTTCTGGAGTTTTATGATAAAATAACAGAAGTAAGACAAGAGAGAGAGGGGTGGGTTGATTGCATCTTCTTGGACTGCAAGAAGGCCTTTGACACAGTTCCTCACAAGAGATTAGTGCAGAAGCTAGAGCATCAGGCGCATATACAGGAAGAGCACTGCAATGGATCAGAGAATACCTGACAGGGAGGCAACAACGAGTCATGGTACGTAATGATGTATCACAGTGGGCACCTGTGACGAGCGGGGTCCCACAGGGGTCGGTCCTAGGACCAGTGCTATTTTTGGTATATGTGAACGACATGACGGAAGGGTTAGACTCAGAAGTGTCCCTGTTTGCAGATGATGTGAAGTTAATGAGGAGAATTAAATCTGATGAGGACCAGGCAGGACTTCAAAGAGACCTGGACAGACTGGACACCTGGTCCAGCAAATGGCTTCTCGAATTTAATCCTGCCAAATGCAAAGTCATGAAGATAGGGGAAGGGCACAGAAGACCACAGACAGAGTATAGGCTAGGTGGCCAAAGACTGCAAACCTCACTCAAGGAGAAAGATCTTGGGGTGAGTATAACACCGAGCATGTCTCCGGAAGCACACATCAATCAGATAACTGCTGCAGCATATGGGCGCCTGGCAAACCTGAGAACAGCATTCCGACACCTTAGTAAGGAATCATTCAAGACACTGTACACCGTGTATGTCAGGCCCATACTGGAGTATGCAGCACCTGTTTGGAACCCGCACTTGATAAAGCACGTCAAGAAACTAGAGAAAGTACAAAGGTTTGCAACAAGGTTAGTTCCAGAGCTAAGGGGAATGTCCTATGAAGAAAGATTAAGGGAAATCGGCCTGACGACACTGGAGGACAGGAGGGTCAGGGGAGACATGATAACGACATATAAAATACTGCGTGGAATAGACAAGGTGGACAAGGACAGGATGTTCCAGGGAGGGGACACAGAAACAAGAGGCCACAATTGGAAGTTGAAGACACAAATGAGTCAGAGAGATAGTAGGAAGTATTTCTTCAGTCATAGAGTTGTAAGGCAGTGGAATAGCCTAGAAAATGACGTAGTGGAGGCAGGAACCATACACAGTTTTAAGACGAGGTTTGATAAAGCTCATGGAGCGGGGAGAGAGAGGGTCTAGTAGCAACCGGTGAAGAGGCGGGGCCAGGAGCTAGGAATCGACCCCTGCAACCACAAATAGGTGAGTACAAATAGGTGAGTACACACACACACACACACACACACACACACATACATACACATACACATACACACACACACACATACACACACACACATACATACATATACACATACACACATGCACACACACACACACACAAAAACACACACACAGACACACACACATATACACACATACATACACACACACACACACACACACACACACACACACACACACACACACACACACACACACAATGAAGACAATGAAAGAGAGAGTTCAAAATCGAAAGGAGAAATGGGAGGAAATGAAAAAGGAGAGCAGAATAATCCAGGATCAAATGGAAGGACAAGTGCACCCCCCAGAAACACCTGCAGAAGGACTCCAGCCACGACACCCCCAAGGCAACTGAACAATCCAAACCAACCATCACACACCGATCCCTCTGTTTTCACCCCCCGCACCACAGTTACAGTATTAGAACAGAAGTTGAAGGTTTGGTACACAAATGCAGATGGATTAACGAATAAACATGAGGAATGGCAAGAAAGAATCAATGAGAAGTCCCCAGACATCATAGCAGTTACAGAAACAAAACTCATGGAGACAATAACAGATGCAATCTTCCCACCAGGATACCAGATCATGAGGAAAGATAGAAGGGGCAGGGGGGGAGGTGGGGTTGCTCTGCTCGTAAAAAACAGATGGAAATTCGAGAAAATGGAAGGAATAGATGAGACGGGAGAAAGAGACTACATAGCAGGTACACTTCAGTCTGGGGAACACAAAGTGGTCATTGCAGTGATGTATAATCCACCACAGAACTGCAAGAGGCCAAGAGAGGAATATGAAGAGAGCAACAGAGCAATGGTGGACACACTTGCTGAGGTGGCAAGAAGAGCTCACTCCAGCAGAGCAAAGTTGCTGGTTATGGGGAATTTCAACCACAGGGAGATTGACTGGGAAAACCTGGAGCCACATGGGGGTCCTGAAACATGGAGAGCCAGGATGTTGGACGTGGTGCTGGAAAACCTCATGCACCAACATGTTAAGGACACTACCAGAGTGAGAGGGGAGGATGAACCAGCAAGATTGGACCTTGTGTTCACCCTGGGCAGCTCAGATATTGAGGACATCAAGTATGAGAGTCCCCTAGGAGCTAGCGACCACGTGGTTCTGTG
Organism: Cherax quadricarinatus; assembly: GCF_038502225.1. Classification (NCBI taxonomy): domain Eukaryota; kingdom Metazoa; phylum Arthropoda; class Malacostraca; order Decapoda; family Parastacidae; genus Cherax; species Cherax quadricarinatus. The sequence continues at coordinate 39,771,961 of NC_091302.1, read as the reverse complement.
CTTTGAATACATAGAGCTGCAAGTGGAGAGAATAACAGGAGTTGAATGGGAAAAGCCTGACTATAAAAGAGGGGACTACATAGGGTTGAAGAACTTCCTGCGGGAGGTCCAGTGGGACAGAGAACTGGCAGGAAAGCCAGTAAATGAAATGATGGAATATGTAACAACAAAATGCAAGGAGGCAGTGGAAAGGTTTATTCCCAAGGGCAACAGTAACGACGGGAAGACCAGAACGAGCCCCTGGTTTACCCGACGTTGTAAGGAGGCAAAAACAAAATGCAATAGAGAATGGAAAAAGTACAGAAGGCAGAGAACACACGAAAATAGGGAGATCAGTCGCAGAGCCAGGAATGAGTACGCACAGGTAAGGAGGGAGGCCCAGCGACAGTATGAAAATGACATAGCATCGAGAATCAAGACTGACCCGAAACTGTTGTATAGCCACATCAGGAGGAAGACAACAGTCAAAGACCAGGTGATCAGATTAAGGACAGAAGGTGGAGAACTCACAAGAAATGATCAGGAGGTATGAGAGGAGCTGAACAGGAGATTTAAGGAAGTTTTTACAGTAGAGACAGGAAGGGCTGTGGGAAGACAGCACAGAAGGGAACATCAAGAGGGAATATACCAACAAGTGTTGGATGACATACGAACAACTGAGGAGGAGGTGAAGAAGCTCTTAAGTGACCTTGACACCTCAAAGGCGATGGGACCGGACAACATCTCCCCACGGGTCCTTAGAGAAGGAGCAGAGATGCTGTGCGTGCCTCTAACCACAATCTTCAACACATCCCTTGAAACTGGGCAACTACCTGAGAAATGGAAGACAGCTAATGTAGTCCCCATATTTAAGAAAGGAAACAGAAACGAGGCACTAAACTACAGACCTGTGTCTCTGACATGTATTGTGTGCAAAGTCATGGAGAAGATTATCAGGAGAGTGGTCGAACACCTGGAAAGGAACAAGATTATAAATGAAAACCAGCATGGGTTCATGGAAGGCAAATCTTGTATCACAAACCTCCTGGAGTTTTATGACAAGGTAACAGAAGTAAGACACGAGAGAGAGGGGTGGGTAGATTGCGTTTTCCTAGACTGCAGGAAGGCCTTTGACACAGTTCCCCACAAGAGATTAGTGCAGAAGCTGGAGGATCAGGCGCACGTAAAAGGGAGGGCACTGCAATGGATAAGGGAATACCTGACAGGGAGGCAGCAACGAGTCATGGTACGTGAAGAGGTATCACAGTGGGCGCCTGTTACGAGCGGGGTCCCACAGGGGTCAGTTCTAGGACCAGTGCTATTTTTTATACATGTGAACGACATGATGGAAGGAATAGATTCTGAAGTGTCCCTGTTCGCAGATGACGAAGTTGATGAGAAGAATTAAATTGGACGAGGATGAGGCAGGACTGCAAAGAGACCTGGACAGGCTGGACATGTGGTCCAGCAACTGGCTTCTCGAATTCAGTCCAGCCAAATGCAAAGTCATGAAGATTGGGGAGGGGCAAAGAAGACCGCAGACAGAGTATAGGCTAGGTGGACAAAGACTACAGACCTCACTCAGGGAGAAAGACCTTGGGGTGACCATAACACCGAGCACATCACCGGAGGCACACATCAACCAAATAACCGCTGCAGCATACGGGCGCCTGGCAAACCTGAGAATAGCGTTCCGATACCTTAATAAGGAATCGTTCAAGACACTGTACACTGTGTATGTTAGGCCCATACTGGAGTATGCAGCACCAGTCTGGAACCCACACCTGGTCAAGCACGTCAAGAAGTTAGAGAAAGTACAAAGGTTTGCAACAAGGCTAGTCCCAGAGCTCAAGGGAATGTCGTACGAGGAAAGGTTAAGGGAAATCGGACTGACGACATTGGAGGACAGAAGGGTCAGGGGAGACATGATAACGACATACAAGATACTGTGGGGAATAGACAAGGTGGACAGAGATAGGATGTTCCAGAGAGGGGACACAGGGACAAGGGGTCACAACTGGAAGCTGAAGACTCAGACGAGTCACAGGGACGTTAGGAAGTATTTCTTCAGTCATAGAGTTGTCAGCAAGTGGAATAGCCTAGCAAGTGAAGTAGTGGAGGCAGGAACCATACATAGTTTTAAGAAGAGGTATGACAAAGCTCAGGAAGCAGAGAGAGAGAGGGGATCCAGTAGCGATCAGTGAAGAGGCGGGGCCAGGAGCTGAGTCTCGACCCCTGCAACCACAATTAGGCGAGTACACACACACAGACACAGACACACACAGACACACACAGACACACACAGACACACACAGACACACACAGACACACACACACACAGACACACACACACACACACAGACACACACAGACACACACACACACACACAGACACACACACACACACACAGACACACACACACAGACACACACACACAGACACACACACACACAGACACACACACACAGACACACACACACAGACACACACACACAGACACACACACACAGACACACACACACACAGACACACACACACACAGACACACACACACAGACACACACACACAGACACACACACACAGACACACACACACAGACACAGACACACACACACACACACACACACACACACACAGACACACACAGACACACACACACACACAGACACACACACACAGACACACACACACAGACACACACACACAGACACACACACAGACACACACACAGACACACACACACACACACACACACACACAGACACACACACACAGACACACACACACAGACACACACACACAGACACACACACACACACACACACACACACACACACACACACACACACACACACACACACACACACACACACACACACACACACACACAGACACACACTCACACACGCTCACGCTCACACACACACACGCTCACACACACACACCCTCACACACACACACGCTCACACACTCACACACCACTCTGTATACGACCTTTATTGGCAACGTTTCACCAACACAAAGACTTGATAGAGCCCACTATGTGCTTGAAATGTTGTTAATTAATAAATAATTGCATTATACTTCATTTGTCCCTTTTTTCACCCTGTCGATATTTTATATCATTTACCTCCGCTGTGAAGAGTGAAAGACTTGAAACAGACGACCCTGGCGGAGAATGTAGAGGGAAGATGTTATTACATAAAAATCTTTCAAGTTAAATTAAAAGAACCAGGATCAAGGGGCCACAGGTGGAAGCTGAAGACCTTGATGAACCATAGGGATGTAAGGAAGTGCTTATCTCAAGGTGGTTGTAAGTGGGGTAACTTGGATGAGTCAGTGGTGCAGGTAACCTCAATACACAGCTTCAGTAGTAGAAATGATAAACCCAGGAGGCCGAAAGTCAGTGATGTCAATCGATGTAGTCAAGGAAGCAGGGCCAGGCTCTAGTTTCTAACCCTGCAAACACAAAGTCTGTCTCTTTGTTAGTGACTGGTTTGTATTTGTATTCTCATTCACTTTTACTCTGTATATTCACACTTAAATGACATAAGAGTGAAATCAAAAGCATGTGAAGCAATAATGTGGACTGCTCCAGTTGGGTTTGGTCTCCATAGTGATAGCGGCAAAACACTGCCCACAACTGCCTTAACATCATAATTCACTTCAGGTATTTTGCTAATAATTTCTCATTCTCCACACATAATAAAAGGTGTTGGTGCTCAGGTCATGCTGGAGTCCCAGACAGTGAACGGAAGGCGGCACAGGTTAATTTTTGTATTGTCTACCAAGAAAGCCTGGTCGCATGCTGGGGTGCAAGGGTAGAAGAGACCTCTACTGTAAATCTGCCAGTTATCCAAGGGGCTCATTCATCTGTGTAAACTTGGAAAGTAGCAAGCCTATGGACCCTACAGACAAGCAACAACTTAAGCTAAGTTTAACAGGATGTGGGTCTCGGACCACCGCCTCCACTTTACCAAAGTAGAGATTTTTATAACTGTAGTACTAGTATGAGAAATTGTGTGAATTTCACAGGTATAATCCTGAATTAACATTTCACACACACAACTAGGGAGAACTCTGGCACATCTAAAACAGACATGCGAGACTTTAGGAATTATGGGTCACTATATCACTCCTTCGATGCCCACCTTCTCAGCTCCCAAACTCACGTCTGGGCGTTTGACTTGTATAAACATATAGTTCTGGAATTTTTGTTAAATGAAATCGAGCCAGTATCACTGGCCGCAATAAAAGTGGACTGTATATGATTAATGGGGAAATTATTGTGAACTTGACGACTAAGGATTTGTTCTATAAAACTTTTATACCGTATACAAAAAGAAATATATCGTACCAAATTGTGATCGTGATATATCCTAATGCCTCCATATAGGCAGGTACCCTAATATTGGCCAATAACTAGTTAATTACCTGTTGCGTGAGAATTAAAACACACTGGGAGGCGAACATGCGCTATTACAAATCATGGGGTGTTGATAAATTAGACACATGTGCAACTCTTGGGTATCTTTATTGAGGAAACGTTTCGCCACACAGTGGCTTCATCAGTCCATACAAAGGAGAATCTTGAAGAACAGGAGGAGAATGAGGTAATCAGTCCCCCAACCTTGAGTCGATGTGGTCAGTCCATCAATCTTGAATAGGTATTCTATTCAACATTGATGGACTGACCACATCGACTCAAGGTTGAGGGACTGATTACCTCATTCTCCTCCTGTTCTTCAAGATTCTCCTTTGTATGGACTGATGAAGCCACTGTGTGGCGAAACGTTTCCTCAATAAAGATACCCAAGAGTGGCCCGGTGGCCTGGTGGCTAAAGCTCCCGCTTCACACACGGAGGGCCCGGGTTCGATTCCCGGCGGGTGGAAATATTTCGACACGTTTCCTTACACCTGTTGTCCTGTTCACCTAGCAGCAAATAGGTACCTGGGTGTTAGTCGACTGGTGTGGGTCGCATCCTGGGGGACAAGATTAAGGACCCCAATGGAAATAAGTTAGACAGTCCTCGATGACGCACTGACTTTCTTGGGTTATCCTGGGTGGCTAACCCTCCGAGGTTAAAAATCCGAACGAAATCTTATCTTATCTTAATTTATCAACATGTCGGTTCTCTGAACCATTCATCTACAAATCATGGGGTGGTCAGTTCTTCATCCTGTTAACACCGCGTCTCATTTTCTGTTATTAGCATTAATTAATCTGACAGTTATCTCACAGATCTGGATCTTTTCAGATACACCACACTTTAGTTCTTCCTGTCATGGTCGATTTTTGGCGATATTTCTTTCGGCCCCGATGACCCACAATTAATTAACAATTACGCCATATTCCGATTCCCCATCCCCCCGTCTCAAAACCGCTTTGGTGTACCATATATCTCAATTAATTCAACAACACTTCCAGGTGTGTAATAAATTTTCATTATTGAAATATTAATTTCTTCAAACATTATAAAAAAAATTCCGTAATACTCATTACAGTATATAAAGAAATTATAGAAAATATTGGTTGTCATGTGACACAACACCTTTTAAGTCACATCAACGATACACGCCTACACGATTTCATATAAGCATTTTTATCCCATCAGTTCTTTTAGAAAAATTACAGGAAAGATTATAAACATTTTCTACAACTTGGATACCTGTCAGAACCTTGGAAATATGTCTTTTTTTGTAATTTATGCTGGATATTTTATTCAGGTATTATTTTTACATTGTTAATGTGCGTGATTTTTTTTAATACTCTGGGTAATTGGGGGGGGGGGGAGTTTTACCCGTGTGCATGTATTCGTATCTGCACTCTTCAATTTTTGGTTGCCTCGCAGTGTTGGGTCGCCTTACTGCAGTGGGGAGTTTAGAGTGGTTTGTGCTGAGGTGTAAGGGCCTCTTCTCTGCGTGGGGTGCCACTCTCTTGATGTGGTGGCTGAGAACCCAGGCATAAATGGTGGAGACATTTTCCTTTGCTTTTAAATTTGCTGACACTTTCGGCCGACGACATGAAACAAATTCTAGATCGCAGATTGGGAGAAATGGGTTTTAAATAGTTTCACTTTCTGTGATAATTTATGTAATACGAGTGGAAAGTTGATGACAGTAAGTTAATTAATGATAGTGTAAATTTGATAGAAACTGAATATGCTTAAAGCACCGAAGACACAAACAGCTTTAATGCTTCGTACAAAAAAAAAAAAGTAGGTGGGTGTGGTGAGGGGCCTAGAACTGATGAAACTCGCCATGACTAACTGTTATGGGAAGAGGAGTCCTCTCGGGGGTGCAAGAATCGGTGGGTTGTGTCCTGCCTATGAAAAATTCGGGTTGGTAATCCCTTTCCCTAAAAATTCGTTATTGTGCATATTTCATTATAGCGAGTAATAGGACCATTATTATTTTACAGTGTGGACACGGGTTTCATTGTTTTGTAGCGTTAGTAAGGTAATTTTGCAGGGAATCTAATGCGTGAGTGCCGCCACTCAAAATATTGCTGAAGCTCATACCTTGATTCAGAAGGGTTCATGATTGAATTAGCAACCCCTCTCCGTCCTCGGATCAAACCTGATTGCATCCCATTTCCCCAAGTGCTGTATGGTTCGTACTGTCCATGAATTATCTTAGTCACTAACACTGTTTTATCTCTAGTTTTTATCTGCTGAACAGTTATCCTACTCGTATGTGGGCCTGCGGGGCGCAAGCAACAACAGCCTTGTAAAGTAAAAGGACACAAGTGCAACTAATGTGACTTATTTTTTTTGTGGCAACGTTTCGCTCTCCAGGAGCTTTGTCAAGCCGTTACAAACAGCTTTACATACTGTCGGTAAGTCTACCAACATTATTACAACAACAGCCTTGTTGATTAGGCAGCCAACACGAAAATCTGACCTCAGACCTGGCTGTGAGATATAAAACACTTAGCATTTTACCTCGTATCACTACTTGCATTGTGGTTGCAGTGTTTATAGATAGTGCCCCGTATCACCCAGCAGCACATATTTATTTCTCAAGTCATGTTATCCACCCAGCGCTTACTTCATATCTCAATCTCTTTTGTTCCTTCGTCCAGTTATCAAACTTTAGTCAACTGTTGTCAGAAGAGCAAGTTTATCAGCGTTGAGTGTCCCTCTCCTTATCAACTAATTCTAGTATTTCTAGACATTGTTTCGTCCATTGCAATACAATATCTGGAACCTGTTATTATTTTATTAGTATTTTCATTAATACTTTTGTTTATTAGGACCTATAGTCATGGAAAGCGCCAAACCCTAAGGATCATGCATCGACTTGGGAATGAGAGGCAATCAGATAAAGGTATAGGGAAGGGAAGGGAAACTGAATACCTCAAACAAAAGCCCTTCACCAGTGTAATGCATCGTAACCCCTCCTAAGGGTTTAGTGCTTCTGATGAATATATTCGGGTGGGAAGGGGGGTTGTAAGTCCCTGTGTTGTATTTCCAGTAATTTAAGCTGCAAGTGCATCATTGTCTGCACTGTTTTTTTCTTAAGTGTTAGTGTGTATAAATTTATTTTTGTCAAAAGGAAAACTGTTTGGATTAGTGACCCAGGATAACCAAACAGTATAAATTACACAATACACAAATAACCCGCACATAGGAGAGAGAAGCTTACAACGACGTTTCGGTCCGACTTGGACCATTTATAAAGTCATACCATGTACAAAGTGTGACCGTCAGTGGTCCCAATCGGACCGAAACGTCGTCGTAAGCTCCTCTCTTCTATGTGCGGGTTTTTTGTATATTGTTCCAGTCACGGTATTGTGCCTTTTTATTTATAGATTACGCAATACCATTGGAGTCGTTATGGGTCTTTCCCAGGATGCGATCTATCACAGTCGGTTAACTCCTACGTATCTGTTTACTGCTAGGTGATCAGGGACAGCAGATGTTACAACTGCTCATATATATACCATCTAGTATTGGGTACGACCCCTGGGTGCCTCTATTGTCAGCCGACGACGCTAGCGTAGCCACTGACTGACCTTGTGGTGAAAGCTCTATTTGAATCCACTGAACGACTTCCTTCCTGTATTGGTGGTGTGAGACGGCACTTTGGAATAGGGCTATAATCATTCTAGAGTGTCCTTGATGTGTAGTAAGAATGTTATACTAGTCGTAATATGTTGGATGTTTAATTTCTTCCTTTAGTCTCTATCTTTTTTCAGTCACGGATACCCCCCCTCCCCCCTTTTTTCAGGTACCTGACCAATCCCTGTTTGCATATGTGCTATATTCTGGCCTGTAATATTTAATTTTTTTTTCTATCTTCCAATTTATATATTGGCGCATTTGTTTTAAAGCTTCATTAGCTGCCCAGTGCGAGATGATTTTAGTCACTTGCTTTGCACTGAATTTAAGGTGTAGATTTCGGTGTGAAAAGTAAACCTACTATTTTTTATTATTCTTTCCCGATTTTTTATGGCTGGTTTGTCTTCTTGACAACTTTGTGTATATTAACGAATCCTCTTGCATGATGGGATGAAGGTAGTCATACATTGCTGGTGCATCTGTAAGACAAGATATTTAAGTCAGCGATATTGCTCACGACCTACAGCTTTTCACATGCAACCTCGTTAACGTACAATAGTGCATCGCTTCAGTATATATCCTTTATAAATTTGTAGTGCGCATCAGCTTGAAAGGGTAACTCGTGTGTGTGTGTGTGTGTGTTACCATTTGGTGTGTGTGTGTGTGTGTATACTCACCTAATTGTACTCGCCTAATTGTGGTTACAGGGGTCGAGACTCGGCTCCTGGTCCCGCCTCTTCACTGACATCTACCGGGTCCTCCCTCTCCCTGCTCCATGAGCTTTATTATACCTCGTCTGAAAACTATGTATGGTTCCTGCCTCCACTACATCGCTTGCCAGACTATTGTGTACTCGCCTATTTGTGGTTGCAGGGGTCGATTCATAGCTCCTGGCCCCGCCTCTTCACTGATTGCTACTAGGTCCTCTCTCTCCCTGTTCCATGAGCTTTATCAAACCTCGTCTTAAAGCTATGTATGGTTCCCACCTCCACTACGCCATTTTCTAGGCTATTCCACTGCCTGGCTACTCTAAAGAAATACTTCCTAACATCCCTTTGATTCATCTGAGTCTTCAACTTCCAATTGTGACCTCTTGTTTCTGTGTCCCATCTCTGGAACATCCCGTCTTTGTCCACCTTGTCTATTCCGCGCAGTATTTTATATGTCGTTATCATGTCTCACCTGACCCTCCTGTCCTCCAGTGTCGTCAGGCCGATTTCCCTTAACCTTTCTTCGTAGGACAATCCCCTTAGCTCTGGGACTAGGCTTGTTGCAAACCTTTGCATTTTCTCTAATTTCTTGATGTGCTTGACCAGGTGTGGATTCCAAACTGGTGCTGCATACTCCAGTATGGGCCTGACGTAAATGGTGTACAGTCTCTCGAACGATTCCTTACCGAGGTATCGGAATGCTATCCTTAGGTTTGCTAGATGCTCGTACGCTGCAGTTGTTACCTGATTGATGTGCGCTTCAGGAGATGTGCTAGGTGTTATACTCACCCCCAGATCTTTTTCCTTGAGTGAGGTTTGCAGTCTTTGGCTACCTAGACTATACTGTGTGTGCGGTCTTCTTTGCCCTTCCCCAATCTTCATGACTTTGCATTTGGCAGGGTTAAACTCAAGGAGCCAGTTGCTGGACCAGGCTTGTAGCCTGTCTAGGTCTCTTTGTAGTCCTGCCTGATCTTCGACCGATTTGATTCTCCTCATTAACGTCACATCATCTGCAAACAAGGACACTTCTGAGTCTATCCCTTCCGTTATGTCGTTCACATATACCAAAAACAGCACAGGTCATAGAACTGACCCCTTTGGAACCCCGCTTGTCACAGGCGCCCACCCCTTTGGAACCCCGCTTGTCACAGGCACCCACTCTGACACCTCGTTGCGTACTATGACTGGTTGTTGCCTCCCTGTCAGGTATTCTCTGATTCATTGCAGTGCCTTTCCTGTTGTGTGTGTGCCTGATCCTCTAGCTTTTCCAGTAACGTCTTGTGAGGAACTCTGTTGAAGGCCTTCTTGCAGCCCAAGAAAATGCAGCCTATCCACCCCTCTCTCTCGTCTTACGTCTGTCACCTTGTCATAAAACTCGGTAGGTTTGTGACACAGGATTTTCCTTCCCTGAAACTGTGCTGGTTGTCAGTTGTACACTTGTTTCTTTCCAGGTGCTCCACCACTCTCCTCCTGATGATCTTCTCCATGACTTTGCATACTATACACGTTAGTGACACAGGTCATTAGCTTAATGCCTCATGTCTGTCTCCTTTTTTAAAACTTGGGACTACATTTGCCATCTTCCATACCTGAGGGAGTTGCCCAGTTTCAATGGATGTGTTGAAGATCTTTGTTAATGGCACACAGAGCATCTTTGCTCCCTCTCTAAGGACCCACAGAGAGATGTTGTCTGGTCCCACCGCCTTTGAGGTGTCAAGTTCACATAGCAGCTTCTTCACCTCCTCCTTGGTTATGTGTATCTCATCCAGCATTTGATTGTGTACCTTCCTGTTCTGATTTCCTGGAGTCCTACAGGTTTCCACTATAAATACTTTAAATCTCATATTGAGCTCCTTACATACCTCTCGTTCGTTTCTTGTGAACTCTCCATCACCCTTCCTCAGTCTGATTACCTGGTCCTTGACTGTTGTTTTCCTCCTGATGTGGCTATACAACATGATGCAATGTCATTTTCATATTGTCGCTGAGCCTCCCTTCTTATCTGTGCATATTAGTTCCTTTCTCTTCAGCTGATCTCTTTATTTTCCTGGGTTCTTTGTCTTCTGTACCTTTTCCATTCTCTAGTACACCTAGTTTTTGCCTCCCTACACCTTTGGGTGAACCAAGGACTTGTTCTGTTCTTCCCATTATTTCTGTTTCCCTTGGGAATAAACCTCTCCACTGCCTCCTTGCATTTTGTTGTCACAGTCCATTTTTTGTATTGGTTTTCCTGTCAGTTCTCTCTCCCACGGAATGTCTTGCAGGAAGTTCCTCATGCCTGAGTAGTCCTCCCTTTTGTAGTTTGGCTTTTCCCATCCTATTCCTGCTACTCTCTCCACTTGAAGCTCAACTATGTAGTCAAAGCACAGAAGCACATGATCACGAGCTCCTAGGGGCCTTTCATACATGATATCCTCGATGTCCAAACTACTCAAGGTGAAATTTAAGACACATGTGCAACATCTGTCGGTATTTTATACCTTTCTTGCACATACTGAAGGTGAATACAAGGTCCAGTCTTGCTGGATCATCCTCACCTCTCTCTCTCTGGTAGTGTCTTAACATGCTGATGCATGAGGTTTTCCAGTACCACATCCATCATCTTGGCTCTCCATGTTTTGGGACCCCCATGGGGCTCCAGGTTTTCCCAGTCATTCTCCTTGCGATTGAAATCACCCATAACTAGTAACTTTGCTCCCCCCATGTGAGCTCTTCTGGCCACCTCGGCTAGTGTGTCAACCATTGCTCTGTTGCTCTCATCGTATTCTTCTCTTGGCCTCCTGCAGTTCTGTGGCGGGTTGTACATTACTGCAATTATCACCTTATGGCCCTCAGACTGGATTGTTCCTACTAAGTAGTCCCTTTTGCCCATACCATCCATTCCTTCCATTTTCTCAAAAACCCCACTGGTTTTAATGAGAAGTGCAACTCCTCCCCCTCTCCTCCCTCTCTTTCCTGAGGATTTGATATCTGGGTGGAAAGATTGCATCTGTTATCATTCTGGTGAGTTTTGTTTCTGTGAGTGCTATTATGTCTGGAGATGTCTCCTTGATTCTTTCATGCCACTCCTCACACTTGTTATTTTATCTGCATTTGTATACCACACCTTCAACTTCTTTTCTTAGACTGTGGTCTGGGGGGGTATATTGGGGTTGGGGAAGTGGGAGACCTGATAAAGAACTATGGGTGGTTGCTGTGGGGGTGGAGTTTGTAATGAGGTGGGTGGGGGCATTGGATATGACATGGGTGTTTTGGGTTAGAATGTTTGGGTGCACTGGGGTTGTCCTGGTTGGGGAGCTTCTGTAGATAGTTGAGGGAGGCTGTATTTGATCTTCTTGAGTCTGGGATCTCCTGTCCATCTCCATCTTCTCTCTTTCTTCCTTTTGTCTTTGTACCATTTCTCTGTTTCTGCCTTTCTTCTTGTGTTCTGTTGTGGTCAAGATACACCTTCCAGTATGCCAGCATGTCCCTTAGTCTTGCTTTCTCCTGCAGGATCCTATTCCGAGTCGATTCTGCCTTGAAAGTCGCTTTCACTGGCCAAGTTCTTCTTGCAAACCCCCCTGTTCTCCGAAAATTTTCCAGCTGGGTCATGTCATTTTCTCCTGTTGCTTTTATGATGCTTTCGATTGCATTTTTCCCCTTGTTTTCTTTGTGTGCGTGCGCACATGCGCTGCACCTGAGTAGCACATGTATTGGAGTCAGTTTTTAACTCTTTTTCCCTTCCCTCCCGATCCAGCATTCTCTCCATATCCCTTCTCGTATACCCTCCTTATTGGTACTCTCCTGTCCACTCCCTTCCCTTCCCCCTTCCTTTTGCTGGTGTCCTGTCATTGGACCCCTGCCTGGTACCTTGTAGCCACTGATTAATTATGCATAGCAGTTCTATCGTTTCAGAGCTGAAGTGCAGAGATTCCATCCACTCAAGTGGAAGCGTTAGGTATGTTTCCTTACACTTGGTATTCCTGTTCATCCAGCAATATATGGGTACCTGGGTGTTAGCCGACTGATATAAGTTACACATTTGGTTTCAGTCTGAATATGAAACAAAATGAGAACATAGGCTGTAGTTGCATTGTGGTCCCATTGAAGCTATAGTATGTGCTGTAAGGTTATGAGGAATCACTTTATTAAGTTAATCAGTAGAGGTTATACATCTTGATTCATACCTCAAGATTCTGGGTGAGCCAGAATCTCAAGTGTAATTGGTTATTTGTATTTTCTCCTTTCAATCTGACTACAACCCTTAGCAGAAAAGTTTATTATTACATGCTCAGAGGGTATGAAATGCATGCATGATATCCCCTGAAGTGATAATACACAAAGTCTGAGGTATTGCTTCAACTGATCATACAATAGATTCCTCAGTTTAGTAAACCACATTAATCTGTGAAAATATTCTCTACACTGATATTAGAAAGATAGAAAAAAATGCCAATGCACAAGATGAAATTTTTGGGAACTTTCGTTCTCATTTACCTTGGCACAGAGACATGACTCTCGAAATCATGCTGACACGATTGCAAACAAACCATACTACGGGGTTTGACAGCGGGTTCAAACCCCACCCGTGGTATGGTTTAAAAAGACAATCTTTCAAACATGATTTGGGCTACTGATTGGGATTAGCAAGCAGTTCTTTACTTTTGTTTACAATTGTACCAGTTGCAAGTAGTTGGTACAGTAGAATCATTGTGCTGAAAGATAATAATTTGATGCAGTAAACCTCTTTTTTGACATATGATTGACTTGTGCCATTATTTCATTTCCTACTGTGGCCTGGTTGCTAAAGCTCTTGCTTCACACGGCTAGGGTCCGGGTTCAATTCCCATTGAGGGTAGAAACATTGGGCATGTTTCCTTACACCTGTTGTCAATGTTCCCCATCAGTGAAATGGGTACCAGAGTGTTAGCCGACTAGTGTGGGTCGCATCCTGGGACAAAACTGGCCTAATTTGCCCGAAATGCTCTACATAACAAGCAGCTTTATATATACGTAGTTGTATGTCATGTATGTCAGCTAGGCCTGTATACCTTGTACATGTACTTGAAATGAAGATATTATTATTATTATTTTATTTTATTTTATTTATTTTATTTAGTAATTTAAGCATACATACAGAGGTACAAAAAATACAGGTAAGAGCAGCATGCCAAAGCCACTTATATGCATAGCATTACGGGCTGGCTTAAAATTAACTTAAGATTAACTAAGCAATGATGAAATCAGTGATAAAACATTATTGTAAACCGATAACTATAAAGCACAAATGAGTATTACAAAGACAGGTCATATGGTTGCATGCATCGCTGTACATTCAGTCGAATGGAGTATTCTGTTAGGTAGTGTATTTAAAAAAATAACAAAGTTAGATTGGGTCCTAGGTTTAACATTTGTGTGATATAATTGTGAGTAACATATAGGATATACAATTTATAAGGTTCAGTTATTCAGTATTTATTTGGTTTTGAGTAAGTGATCTTTGAGAAGAGACTTGAATTTATAAACAGGTAGTGTTTCTTTTATATTTACAGGTAATGAATTCCAGATTTTAGGGCCTTTTATGTGCATTGAGTTTTTGCATAGCGTGAGATGGACACGAGGAACATCAAAGAGTGATCTGTGCCTTGTGTTATGGTCATGTGTTCTGTTGAGGTTGGCAAGGAGATGTTTGAGGGGAGGGTTAATATCAGAGTTAAGTGTTCTATGTATGTAATAGGTGCAGTAATAAGTATGGATGTTTTGTATGGTGAGTAGGTTGAGTGTTTTGAATATTGGTGGAGTGTGCTGCCTGTAGTGAGAAGTTGTTATTCTAACTGCAGCCTTTTGTTGGGTAATTAGTGGTCTGAGATGGTTAATTGTTGTTGAGCCCCATGCACAAATTCCATAGGTGAGATAGGGGTAAATAAGAGTGATAAAGGGCCAGGAGGGCTGACTGTGGAACATAGTACCGTATCTTCGATAGTATGCCTACAGTCTTGGAAATTTTCTTAGAAATTTGTTGTATATGTGTATGAAATTTGAGTCTATTATCAAGGTGGATTCCTAAGAATTTTCCCTCTGTTAGCTTTGTGATAGGTGATCTGTTTATCGTTATGTTAAGAGGTACATCTGTAGCTCTGTTACCAAACTGAATGAAGTAGGTTTTGTCAATGTTTAGTGTAAGTTTGTTAGTCCTCATCCAGGTAGATATTTTCTGTAATTCGGTGTTTACAGTATTGGCTAGCGTGACTGGGCTCGGGTGAGAGAAGACGTATGTAGTGTCATCTGCAAAAAGTGTGGGTTTGAGTAATTGCGAAGCATTTGGTAGGTCATTTATGTATAGGAGAAAGAGAAGAGGGCCAAGGACACTTCCCTGTGGGACACCAACTGTAATTGGTTGAGCGGAAGAGCTTGCCCCATTTGCATACACATATTGGCTTCTGTTGCTGAGGTATGACTTGAGGTAGTTGAGGGAGTGCCCTCTAATACCATAGTGTGACAATTTTACGTGGAGCAAGTCATGGTCAACTGTATCAAAAGCTTTACGTAAGTCAATGAAGATCCCCAGTGGGACTTCTTTTTTCTCTATTGCAGTGTATATATGTTCTAGCATGTGTATAATAGCATCATTAGTATTTTTATTAGGCCTGAATCCAAATTGGCAGGGGTTGAGAATGTTTTGGGAGATGAGGTAGGAGTAGATTCATTTATGAATTAATTTTTCAAAGATTTTTGAGAGAGGGTGTAAATTGGATATTGGCCTATAGTTATTCAACTCTGGTCTCCTCCTTTATGGATCGGGGTGACCCTTGCTATTTTGAGAGCTGTAGGGAAGGTGGAGGATTCAATGGATTTGTTAAAGTGTGTTGCAATGATTGGTGATAGTACTTGTGACACTTTTTTGTATATAAAGGGTGGTAAGGTATTTAAATCTCCTGCCTTGTTTTTTAGTATGTTGATAATAAGGGAGACTTCGTATGGGTTAGTCGGAGCTAGGAACAGTGTGTTCGGGTAGTTGCCAGTGAGGTAGTCATTTGGTGGGGTATCTGAGCTTGGGATTTTATTGGCAAGGTTTTGTCCTATAGTGGAGAAGAAATCATTGAGTCTGTTTGCTGTTTCTGTTGGTGGGAGTTGGGGTTCATCTGGTTTTGCTAATTTTATTTCGCTATTTTGTGATATCTTTTTTGTTCCCAGAATTTCTGATAGGGTCTTCCAGGTCTTTTTTATATCACCTCGTAAGTTGGATAATCTGTTCTCATAATAGTTTTTTTGCCCTTCTTATCAGGCTGGTTAGGATTGACGAGTAACGTTTTGTTTGGTCTCTGGTTATGTGACCCATTCTGTACTGTTTTTCATATCTGTGTTTTGTATTTATGGATTTGAGAATGCTGGGTGTTAGCCAGGGACTGTTCAGTCTCTTAGCTGTCATCTGTTTAGTTTTTTTAGGGCAGTGCTTGTTATAGAGGTATTGGGTCTTTTTTAGAAAATTATTAAAACATTCGTCAATATCTGTATAGATTTCTAGCTCAGTGTGCCAGTCAATGTTTGTTACTGCTGTTGTGAAGTTATTAATGGCTGCCTCATTGTGAAGTCTGAAGGTGACTTTAGTAGTGTCTTGGGGTATTTTACCATGAGTTGTTATGAGGAAAGTAGGGTAGTGGTCTGTGGTATTATCTGTAATTATGCCTGATTTTAAAGGGGATATGGTGTTGGTCCAGATGTGGTCAAGTAGGGAAACACTAGTCTCCGTAACTCTTGTAGGTTTTGTTACTGTTGGTAGCAACATGCAGTTACTCATTGTGTTTGTGAATTCAGTAACGTGTGGGTCCTGGTCTTGCAGGAGATTTATATTGAAGTCACCTGAGAGTAGTAAGTGATCTTTGTTCATGCGTGCATCAGTTATCATACTTCCTAGGTTTTGACTAAATTGGCTAATGTTTGATTGTGGAACTCTGTAGATGTTTATCACTGTGAGAGGTTTTTGTAGGTATTTGGATTTGAATTTAGCTATTATATATTCCCCATGTTCATCCCTTGTGCAAGTATTAGTGATATATTCTAGTTGGTCTGAGTAGTATATAGCTGTGCCACCCCCTTGTTGGTCTGGCCTACAGTTGTGTATGGCTGTGTAACCAGGAATGGCATAGACATCTGTAGTATCAGGCTTTAGCCAGGTTTCAGTTAGTGTAATGATGGACATATTGGCATGCAAGGAATTTAGTAATGCTAGGAGGTCATCGTAATGCTTGCTTAAAGATCTGATATTGTAGTTAAAGATAGTTGTTGTTGTTGTTGGCTCTGAGAAGTGCCTTTGATTGTTCTGCTGTGTAGTAATTACAGTAACTGTTTGAATCATTTAAGTCATTAAATAAGAGGTTGGTATCAGGATCAATGCTTGTAATCATAAGATTTGTAGTGAATCTATAGTTAGAATTAAGTATAAAACAAAGTAAATATTCTAAAGCTAAAAAAATAGCACCTGAATTATTTAACAAATGTAAAAATGAGCTAAGGTAGTTTTTTAAAGCTAAAATAAAGGAGACAATATAAAAGGGACTAAAATAATTTGTGGTGAACAAATAGTGATGATCAAATAATGGAGCTTGGGAATATGATAGTAGGTAGTACTTTAAAGGTAATTCTTTAAAGTTAGAATTATAATATAAAATTATAATATAAAAGGGACTAATATAAGTTGTGGTGAACAATAAAGTGGTAATCAAATAATTGCACTAAGGTCTAATATAATGACTTTTGTGGAGTCTGTTTTGAGCTAGAATGAGCTATAGTACAACTAGATTTAATCTAATATAACAATACAAATTAAAAAATAGCACCAGTCTCTCACTAGTAATTGCAATATGGTCTAATTTAATGAATTTGGTATTGACTATAGTACAACTGAGTTTAATCTAATAATATAAAAAAGGCACAAGACTCTCAATTGTAATTGCACTAAGGTGTTATATAAGTTGTTTACAAGAATTAGAGTATAACTAGATTTAAATTGACAAGATAAAATATACAAGTTAAGGTAGCAAAAGAATAAAAAAAAAGTAGAAAAAAAAAATATATGAGGTAGTTGGTACTAGTTAGCAAAAGATAGTTAAGGGCCTTGAACAATAATATAATTGAAATATACACTAATTGCACACACAATATAGTCACTAAGATATGAAAACAATCTTAGAGTAGGAATTATAATATAAACTTATAATATAAAAATACAAATTGAAATGGTACTTGCAATTGCACTAGTCTGGTATAGGTTGTTGACAAGATCAAGAGTATAACTAGATTTAAATTGACAAAATATAATTCACAATTAAAGTACCAAAAGAATAATAGTAAAAAATAACAAGGGTAATGTCTTGGTTATAATATGATGGTAGACAGGTACAAAGGATAATATAAAGGTTGGAGTTGAATATACAAACTTGAAAATTTGGCAACAAAATGTTATGGGAAGTATAAAATGTTTAATGTACAAAAGTAAAATTGACTGGTAGTAAATATGGTGTTTAATAAAATTTTAGTAAGTAATAATGATTACAAAAAAGTGAAAAAGTAATGTTTATTTCATTCAATATTGCACTGGTAGTTATACTAGAGGTTATATGGCAGCACAAGGTAATTAAGAGTACTCTAAGATAGTAAATGTGGTATTAAAACAGGTGAAGGTAATTAGACAAGTAATGGTTATTAAATGTCAAAAATGTTAAGAGTAAATTGAAATTATAGTAAAAATGATAATTATTAATTTTAGTAAGTAATATCAATTGATAGTATTTAAAAAAATATGAGGTAATAATATGGACAGAGAAAGTATCAATTCAGCTAATGTTTAAGCAAACAATAGTAAATAGGAAAATTACATAAGGTGACTTATGCTTACTAGTAAAATCACAAAATGAGGTAGTTGATTATTTAATTACTAAGAGATTGTACTATGAAATTTGAACAATAATGGAGCAAAACATTCACTACACTACGTAGGCTTTTAGGTTGGACATTGTTTAGTTATTCTCTGTAAGATTAGTATCCCTGAGAAATCGTGATAGATCATTCTCGTTCGTTATTGTGTACAGTTGACCTACATTTGTTTTCCTAACAAGAATTTTCCCATCTCGTGTGAAGCATTGGTGTATTGTCATTATTCTCCCGCTTAAGTTTTCCGACTCTATAAAGGAGGTTCTGACGTTTTTTGGTAAGACACTCGTTTATGTATACCTCTTTCTTTACTTTAATAGATGCAATAATTAAGTCTTTTTTCCTGTCATGTGAGTGGAATCTAAGCATAACACTTTTTCTACCATGGGATCCTAGTAACCTGGCTTCTTTTATTTCTGACTCTGGTACAGTAACACTTGTTTGGTCCTTTATGATCTGCAGAGTAATTTCTTTACTGTTTGTTTGGTTCATATCACTGGGAAAAAGTGGACTGTTAACTATTACTGCGTCCGATAGTTTATCTTGCTCAGTTTTATCTTCTTATAACATCGTATGTGTGGGCATTTTCTAAAAAAAAAAAAAAATTCCCCTCGGTGAGAACATTCAAATACAGTATCACCCAAGAATAACTTCTTGGGTGATATTGCTTCAAATATCATGATATAAAAGTTCCCCATGTGGTAATTTTTTCCACAAATTTGTGGGAAATTCCCATGAAACATCACTAGTAACCTTGATCTTGAATAATGTATTTTCGTCCCGAACTATATAATTATTTCTTTTATTTGTATCCTCTTGGGTAAAATAAAGAGGAAAAGTGTTGGAAATTGTACATATTTTTGTCACTCATACAAAGCTGACCTGAGCCAACCTGTAAATAAAGATGCTTATCTACCAATGTTGGAGAAAGATTAAATATGTTAGATTATTTTAGGTTGGATTAGGTGGGCTTTCCTAGGTTAAACATGTAACCTAAAATAACCTTTCTTGGGTTACATATGTAAAAGAAAATAACTAAAACACCTTAATATAATC
>NC_091302.1:39683120-39752142 GCF_038502225.1 Cherax quadricarinatus | reverse complement strand
GTAGTCATCATTAAAACTTGAAAATAATTAATGTGATACACTTGAGTGAAATAACCCTTTTATATGACAGAGCTAGAATTAATTTTTTCACTTCAGTTTGATTACTGATTTTGGTCTTAATAGTTTCATTATGGAATAAACTTCAGAATCAGCAGTTAAAATAGTGTGCTAGGGAAAATATCTGCAAGATAATTGTGTACTAATGTGTTTGGATTTCTAGAATAAATGTGTTCTGTTCATTCTGTTAAAGAATGACTTCCCCTCATGGGAGGTTCCTTGTTACTGGTGAGGGACTCATAATCTGAGGAATTGGACTTATTCTTCCCTTTCTGGGGGTCAAACCTGATTGCCTCCCATTTCCCAGGCATTGTATGACTCCTAAGGGTTTAGTGCTTTCCCAAAAACAAAATAATTAGCATGAATTATGCTTTGCAATGCTAGTAGTATTCCCCCCCCCCCCCCAACAAGTCGGCCGTCTCCCACCGAGGCAGGGTGACCCAAAAAAGAAAGAAAATCCCCAAAAAGAAAATACTTTCATCATTATTTAACACTTTCACCACACTCGCACATCACTGTTTTTGCAGAGGTGCTCAGAATACACCAGTTTAGAAGCATACACATATAAAGATACACAACATATCCCTCCAAACTGCCAATATCCCAAACCCCTCTTTTAAAGTGCAGGCATTGTACTTCCCATTTCCAGGACTCAAGTCCGACTATATGAAAATAACCGGGTTCCCTGAATCCCTTCACTAAATATTACCCTGCTCACACTCCAACAGATTGTCAGGTCCCAAGTACCATTCTTCTCCATTCACTCCTATCTAACACGCTCACGCACGCTTGCTGGAAGTCCAAGCCCCTTGCCCACAAAACCTCCTTTACCCCCTCTCTCCAACTCTTTCGAGGACGACCCCTACCCTGCCTTCCTTCCCCTATAGATTTATGTGCTTTCCGTGTCATTCTACTTTGATCCATTCTCTCTAAATGACCAAACCACCTCAACAACCCCTCTTCTGCCCTCCACACCTTTTTCCTAATTTCCACACTCCGAATTTTCTGCATAATATTTACACCACACATTGCCCTTAAACAGGACATCTCCACTGCCTCCAACCATCTCCTCGCTGCTGCATTTACCACCCAAGCTTCACACCCATTTAAAGAGTGTTGGTACTACTATACTTTCATACATTCCCTTCTTTGCCTCCATAGATAGCGTTTTTTGACTCCACATATACCTCAATGCACCACTCACCTTTTTTCCCTCATCAATTCTATGATTAACCTCATCCTTCATAAATCCATCCGCCAACACGTCAACTCCCAAGTATCTGAAAACATTCACTTCTTCCATACTACTCCTCCCCAATTTGATATCCAATTTTTCTTTATCTAAATCATTTGATACCCTCATCACCTTACTCTCTTCTACGTTCACTTTCAACTTTCTACCTTTACACACACTCCCAAACTCATCCACTAACCTTTGCAATTTTTCTTTAGAATCTCCCATAAGCACAGTATCATCAGCAAAAAGTAACTGTCAATTCCCATTTTGAATTTGATTCCCCAAAATTTAATCCCACCCCTTTCCCGAACACCCTAGCATTTACTTCGTTTACAACCCCGTCTATAAATATATTAAACAACCATGGTGACATTACACATCCCTGTCTAAGACCTACTTTTACCGGGAAGTAATCTCCCTCTCTTCTACACACCCTAACCTGAGCCTCGCTATCCTCATAAAAACTCTTTACAGCATTTAATAACTTACCACCTATTCCATATACTTGCAACATCTGCCACATTGCTCCTCTATCCACTCTAACATATGCCTTTTCTAAATCCATAAATGCAATAAAAACTTCCCTACCTTTATCTAAATACTGTTCACATATATGCTTCACTGTAAACACTTGAGCTACACATCCACTACCCACTCTGAAACCTCCTTGCTCATCCGCAATCCTACATTCTGTCTTACCTCTAATTCTTTCAATAATAACCCTACCATACACTTTTCCTGGTATACTCAGTAAACTTATTCCTCTATAATTTTTAGTCTCTTTTGTCCCCTTTCCCTTTATATAAAGGGAACCTTTATCCACCAATACATAATCTAATAAACTACTTTCATTACGTGCTACATCATACCTTGTATATTTATTTATCCTCTTTTTCATAAAATACGTATTGCTTATTACCAAATCTCTCTCTACACATAGCTCAATTAAAGGCTCCCCATTTACATTTACCCCTGGCACCCCAAATTTACCTACTACTCCCTCTATAACATTTTTACCCACTTTAGCATTGAAATCCCCAACCACCATTACTCTCACACTTGATTCAAAACGCCCCACGCATTCACTCAACATTTCCCAAAATCTCTCTCTCTTCTACACTTCTCTCTTCTCCAGGTGCATACACACTTATTATAACCCACTTTTCACATCCATTCTTTATTTTACTCCACATAATCCTTGAATTAATACATTTATAGTCCCTCTTTTCCTGCCATAGCTAATAGTAATAGTAATACTTCTATTATTTTTTTAGTGTCTGATATGTGGAAGATGGCTAATGTAACTCCTATTTCTAAAACAGGGGACAAGTCGTTACCGTCAAATTACCGCCCAATAAGCCTGACCTCAATTGTAGGCAAATTACTAGTCAATTATAGCTGAGATTATAAGAAGCCATCTCGATAAGCATAGTTTGATTAATGATACTCAGCATGGATTCACAAGAGGCCGGTCTTGTCTAACTAATTTATTAACTTTCTTCAGTAAAGCTTTTGAGGCTGTTGACCACAATAAAGAATTTGATATTATTTACTTAGATTTTAGTAAGGCTTTTGATAGAGTTCCGCACCATAGACTGTTAAAGAAAGTGGCAGCTCATGGCATTGGGGGAAAAGTGCTCTCGTGGATCGAGTCATGGCTCACTGACAGGAAGCAGAGAGTGTCCATAAATGGGGTTAAATCCGAGTGGGGATCTGTAACAAGTGGCGTTCCACAGGGATCAGTCTTGGGCCCGTTGTTGTTTATAATATATATCAATGATCTTGATGAGGGAATTACTAGTGATATGAGCAAATTCGCCGATGACACAAAGATAGGTAGGATAATCGATTCAAACGTAGATGTTATGGAACTTCAGGAGGATTTAAACAAACTCTATTCTTGGTCAGAAAAGTGGCAGATGCAGTTCAATGTAGATAAATGCAAGGTTCTGAAGCTTGGGAGTACCCATAACCCTAGTACTTAGAAGTTAAATGATGTAGAACTTAGCCATACAGATTGTGAAAAGGACTTGGGGGTTATGGTGAGCAGCAACCTTAAACCAAGACAGCAATGCCTAAGCGTACGTAATAAGGCAAATAGATTACTGGGATTTATATCAAGAAGTGTAAGCAACAGAAGTCCAGAGGTCATACTCCAGCTTTATACATCATTAGTAAGGCCTCACCTAGATTATGCAGCTCAGTTCTGGTCTCCGTATTACAAAATGGACATAAATTCGTTAGAAAACATTCAGCGTAGGATGACTAAATTAATACATAGCATTAGAAATCTTCCTTATGAAGAAAGATTGAAGACTCTTAAGTTACATTCACTTGTTAGACGAAGAATGAGGGGAGACCTGATCGAAGTGTATAAGTGGAAGATAGGTATTAATAAAGGGGATATTAATAAGGTCTTGAGGATGTCTCTCCAAGAGAGAACCCGCAGTAATGGATTTAAATTAGATAAGTTTAGATTTAGAAAGGACATAGGAAAGTATTGGTTTGGAAATAGGGTAGTTGATGAGTGGAACAGTCTACCTAGTTGGGTTATTGAGGCTGGGACTTTGGGTAGTTTCAAATCTAGGTTGGATAAGTGCATGAGTGGGAGGGGTTGGATTTGAGTGGGACTTTCACATCAGAGCTTATTTCTTGGGTGGCATTGAAAATTGGGTTGGGCAAATGTTTTGTTAGTGGGATGAATTGTAAAGGACCTGCCTAGTATGGGCCAGCAGGCCTCCTGCAGTGTTCCTCCTTTCTTATGTTCTTATGTTCTTATTTTTTATTTTTTTTTATTATCACACTGGCCGATTCCCACCAAGGCAGGGTGGCCCGAAAAAGAAAAACTTTCACCATCATTCACTCCATCACTGTCTTGCCAGAAGGGTGCTTTACACTACAGTTCCTAAACTGCAACATTAACACCCCTCCTTCAGAGCGCAGACACTGTACTTCCCATCTCCAGGACTCAAGTCCGGCCTGCCGGTTTCCCTGAACCCCTTCATAAATGTTACTTTGCTCACACTCGAACAGCACGTCAAGTATTAAAAACCATTTGTCTCCATTCACTCCTATCAAACACGCTCATGCATGCCTGCTGGAAGTCCAAGCCCCTCGCACACAAAACCTCCTTTACCCCCTCCCTCCAACCTTTCCTAGGCCGACCCCTACCCCGCCTTCCTTCCACTACAGACTGATACACTCTTGAAGTCACTCTGTTTCGCTCCATTCTCTCTACATGTCCGAACCACCTCAACAACCCTACCTCAGCCCTCTGGACAACAGTTTTGGTAATCCCGCACCTCCTCCTAACTTCCAAACTACGAATTCTCTGCATTATATTCACACCACACATTGCCCTCAGACATGACATCTCCACTGCCTCCAGCCTTCTCCTCGCTGCAACATTCATCACCCATGCTTCACACCCATATAAGAGCGTTGGTAAAACTATACTCTCATACATTCCCCTCTTTGCCTCCAAGGACAAAGTTCTTTGTCTCACAGACTCCTAAGTGAACCACTCACCCTTTTCCCCTCATCAATTCTATGATTCACCTCATCTTTCATAGACCCATCCGCTGACACGTCCACTCCCAAATATCTGAATACATTCACCTCCTCCATACTCTCTCCCTCCAATCTGATATCCAATCTTTCATCACCTAATCTTTTTATCCTCATAACCTTACTCTTTCCTGTATTCACTTTTAATTTTCTTCTTTTGCACACCCTACCAAATTCATCCACCAATCTCTGCAACTTCTCTTCAGAATCTCCCAAGAGCACAGTGTCATTAGCAAAGAGCAACTGTGACAACTCCCACTTTGTGTGATTCTTTATCTTTTAACTCCACGCCTTTTGCCAAGACCCTCGCATTTACTTCTCTTACAACCCCATCTATAAATATATTAAACAACCATGGTGACATCACACATCCTTGTCTAAGGCCTACTTTTACTGGGAAATAATTTCCCTCTCTCCTACATACTCTAACTTGAGCCTCACTATCCTCGTAAAAACTCTTCACTGCTTTCAGTAACCTACCTCCTACACCATACACCTGCAACATCTGCCACATTGCCCCCTATCCACCCTGTCATACGCCTTTTCCAAATCCATAAATGCCACAAAGACCTCTTTAGCCTTATCTAAATACTGTTCACTTACATGTTTCACTGTAAACACCTGGTCCACACATCCCCTACCTTTCCTAAAGCCTCATTGTTCATCTGCTATCCTATTCTCCGTCTTACTCTTAATTCTTTCAATAATAACTCCACCATACACTTTACCAGGTATACTCGACAGACTTATCCCCCTATAATTTTTGCACTCTCTTTTGTCCCCTTTGCCTTTATACAAAGGAACTATGCATGCTCTCTGCATGCATAGTACCTTAGATACCTAGGTACCTTACCCTTTTCCATACATTTATTAAATAATTGCACCAACCACTCCAAAACTATATCCCCACCTGCTTTTACCATTTCTATCTTTATCCCATCATTCCCGGCTGTCTTACCCCCTTTCATTTTACCTACTGCCTCACGAACTTCCCCCACACTCACAACTGGCTCTTCCTCACTCCTACAAGATGTTATTCCTCCTTGCCCTATACACGAAATCACAGCTTCCCTATCTTCATCAACATTTAACAATTCTCAAAATATTCCCTCCATCTTCCCAATACCTCTAACTCCCCATTTAATAACTCTCCTCTTCTATTTTTAACTGACAAATCCATTTGTTCTCTAGGCTTCCTTAACTTGTTAATCTCACTCCAAAACTTTTTCTTATTTTCAACAAAATTTGTTGATAACATCTCACCCACTCTCTCATTTGCTCTCTTTTTACATTGCTTCACCACTCTCTTAACCTCTCTCTTTCTCCATATACTCTTCCCTCCTTGCATCACTTCTACTTTGTAAAAACTTCTCGTATGCTAACTTTTTTTTCCCTTACTGCTCTTTACATCATCATTCCACCAATCGCTCCTCTTCCCTCCCGCACCCACTTTCCTGTAACCACAAACTTCTGCTGAACACTCTAACACTACATTTTTAAACCTACCCCATACCTCTTCGACTCCATTGCCTATGCTCTCATTAGCCCATCTATCCTCCAAAAGCTGTTTATATCTTTCCCTAACTGCCTCCTCTTTTAGTTTATAAACCTTCACCTCTCTCTTCCCTGATGCTTCTATTCTCCTTGTATCCCATCTACCTTTTACTCTCAGTGTAGCTACACCTAGAAAGTGATCTGATATATCTGTGGCCCCTCTATAAACATGTACATCCTGAAGTCTACTCAACAGTCTTTTATCTACCAATACATAATCCAACAAACTACTGTCATTTCGCCCTACATCATATCTTGTATACTTATTTATCCTCTTTTTCTTAAAATATGTATTACCTATAACTAAACCCCTTTCTATACAAAGTTCAATCAAAGGGCTCCCATTATCATTTACACCTGGCACCCCAAACTTACCTACCACACCCTCTCTAAAAGTTTCTCCTACTTTAGCATTCAGATCCCCTAACACAATTACTCTCTCACTTGGTTCAAAGGTTCCTATACATTCATTTAACATCTCCCAAAATCTCTCTCTCCTCTACATTCCTCTCTTCTCTATTAATTAATAAAATAACAAAATTTTGCCAGATTTTAATTCTGATGGTGGGTAGTACAGTGCCTGCACCTCTGAAAGAGGTGGAAATGTTGCAGTACAGATGGTCATTCGAGGTGTGATGTCTTTGCTTCTTTTTTTGACAAGACAGCCATTTTTTTTTTTTGGGGGGGGGGAGAGGGGGTGACTTCCTACTGTGTGGTTTACTTTTTCAGACTGAGACAAGACTATGTGCAAGTCTTAATGTGTGGTAATTACAATATATTGACTAATAATTATGGCTGCACCGTCTTGTATGGATATTGAGACAGTTATGTTTTTCTAAGGTTTGTTTACATTTGCAGGTGAAAGATGAACCTTGTTCTCCAGAGCACTTCTTACAGATGCCACCAACCCCGGATGACACTCAGGATATTTGGGAATTGCTTTGTGCTCCAGATGTGAAACCCAGTATCGTAGTGAGTGATTTCTTTATATATACTACAATCAATGAAGTATTTTAACAGTAGTATAGACTGGATTAGAAAACTATAAAATAGTCAAATAATTGGACTCTGATGAACAACATAGGTACATTTAGTGGCACCTATCAAATATTATTTATAGTGTGCTTTTTTGATGTGTGTTGGAGGGTACCTATTCTCTTGGTACAGTTTGGTCAACAAATGTTGATTGACTAGGAGAAACTTTTACAATATTTTTTTTTTTTAATGAACTGATGTATGGTATGAAAATATTCAGTGACATGTTCTATCAATATTTGATTTTTTTTTTTTTTCCAACAAGTCGGCCGTCTCCCACCAAGGCAGGGTGACCCAAAAAGAAAGAAAATCCCCAAAAAGAAAATACTTAAATCATTCAGCACTTTCACCTCACTCATACATAATCACTATCTTTGCAGAGGTGCTCAGATATGACAGTTTAGAAGTCCCTCCAAACTGAGAATATCCCAGACCCCTCCTTTAAAGTGCAGGCATTGTACTTCCCATTTCCAGGACTCGAGTCCGGTTATATCAAAATAACCAGTTTCCCTAAATCCCTTCATTAAATATTACCCTGCTCACACTCCAACAGCTCGTTAGGTCCCAAAAACTATTCGTCTCCATTCACTCCTATCTAACATGCTCACACATGCTTGCTGGAAGTCCAAGCCCCTTGCCCACAAAACCTCCTTTACCGCCTCCCTCCAGCCTTTTTGAGGACAACCTCCCCCTCCCCTTCCTTCCACTACAGATTTATATGCTCTCCAAGTCATTCTACTTTGATACATTCTCTCTAAATGACCAAACCACCTCAACAACCCCACTTCAGCCATCTAATACTGTTAGTAACTCCATACCTCCTAATTTCCACACTCCAAATTCTCTGCATAATATTTACACCACACATTGCCCTTACACAGGACATCTCCACTGCCTCCAGCCGTCTCCTCGGTGCAGCATTTAGGACCCAAGCTTCACACCCATATAAACCATACCCCGGCCGGGATTGAACCCGCGGTCAGAGAGTCTCAAAACTCCAGCCCGTCGCGTTAGCCACTAGACCAGCTAGCCACAATATGATTCGTCCAACTAGGTATATTTCTACACCATAGGAAGGTTAGCACAGGCACCACTGTGACCACAAATGCAAGTTTTTACAGACGAATCTCCAGCTAGCGTGGCCGTGACGAACTCTAGCTCAAGTCCCTTCACTGCCGTCAACATGACTCACGAAATCGTAATGACACGATTGCAAACAAACGAATATTATTGTGGCTAGTTGGTCTAGTGGCTAACGCGACGGGCTGGAGTTTTGAGACTCTTTGACCGCGGGTTCAATCCCGGCCGGGGTATGGTTTGTTTGCAATCGTGTCATTACGATTTCGTGAGTCACCCATATAAAGAGTGTTGGTACCACTGTACTTTCATACATTCCCTTCTTTGCATTCATAGACAACATTTTTTGTCTCCACACATACCTCAATGTACCACTCACCTTTTTTCCTTCATCAATTCTATGGTTAACCTCATCCTTCATAAACCCATCTGCTGACAAGTCAACTAAAAAATATGTGAAAACATTCACTTCTTCCATACTCCCTCTCTCCAATGTGATATCCAATTTTTCTTTATCTAAATCATTTGATACCCTCATCACCTTACTCTTATCTATGTTCACTTTCAACTTTCTATCTTTACACATCCTCCCAACCTTGTCCACTAACCTTTGCAACTTTTCTTTAGAAACTCCCATAAGCACAGTATCATCAGCAAAAAGTAACTGTCATCTCCCATTTTATACTTGATTCCCCATAATTCAATCCCACCCCTCTTCCCAGCACCCAGAATTTATTTCTTTTACAACCCCATCTATAAATATATTAAACAACCATGGTGACATTACACATCCCTGTCTAAGCCCTACTTTTACCTGGAAGTAATCTCCCTCTCTCCTACATACCCTAACCTGAGCCTCACTATCCTCATAAAAACTCTTTACAGCCTTTAGTAACTTACTACCTATTCCATACACTTGCAACATCTGCCACATTGCTCCTCTATCCACTCTATCATATACCTTTTCTAAATCCATAAATGCAATGAAAACTTCCCTACCTCTATATAAATACTGTTCACATATATGCTTCAATTTAAACACTTGATATTCACATTTCCTACCCACTTTAAAGGCTTCTTGCTCCTCTGCAATCCTACTGTCTTACCTCTAATTTGCAAATATTTGCAAATATTTGCAATATTTGCAAATGTATGTGTGAAATGTATGTGAAGTAAAACAAGGGTTGGATGTGAAAAGTGGGTTATAGTAAGTGCATATGCACCTGGAGAAGAGAGAAGTGTAGAGGAGAGGGAGTTTTGAACCAAGTGAGAGAGTACTTGTGGTTGGGGATGTCAATACTAAAGTGGGTAAAAGTGTTGTAGAGGGAGTAGTCAATAATTTTGGTGTGCCAGGGGTAAATAAAAATGGGGAGCCTTTAATTGAACTATATGTAACAAGAAGTTTGGTAATAAGTAATACAGTGGACCCTTGTTTTTCGTAATTAATCTGTTCTAGAGCGTGACTAATGGCGAAATTGACGATTTGCGAAACCATTTTCCTCATAAGAAATAATGTAAATCCAATTAATTCGTTTCAGATCAAAAGTATTAACAAAAAATTTTTTTTTTTTTACATGAAATATAGATTTACATACACAGAAAACAATGAGACATGAAGAATAAAATAGTAACATCACACTTACCTTTACTGAAGACTCTTGTTGGTGCATGTATAAAATATGTCATTACATATGTTAGGAATTGTGAAGGTGGCAGGGGAGTGTTTGGAGGCAGGACAAGATAGTCATTCAATATGACACTAATATCAACTCTGTGGCTTATTTATCTATCACAATTCATCTATTATTTTATTATTATTATCACACTGGCCGATTCCCACCAAGGCAGGGTGGCCCGAAAAAGAAAAACTTTCACCATCATTCACTCCATCACTGTCTTGCCAGAAGGGTGCTTTACACTACAGTTTTTAAACTGCAACATTAACACCCCTCCTTCAGAGTGCAGGCACTGTACTTCCCATCTCCAGGACTCGAGTCCAGCCTGCCGGTTTCCCTGAACCCCTTCATAAATGTTACTTTGCTCACACTCCAACAGCACGTCAAGTATTAAAAACTTGTCTCCATTCACTCCTATCAAACACGCTCACGCATGCCTGCTGGAAGTCCAAGCTCCTCGCACACAAAACCTCCTTTACCCCCTCCCTCCAACCTTTCCTAGGCCGACCCCTACCCCGCCTTCCTTCCACTACAGACTGATACACTCTTGAAGTCAATTCATCTAATATAATAAAAAATATTAATAACATAGAAACATGACATATACTCTAGAATGAATAAAAAATTGCATTATATATGTCATAAGTGGTGTTGTGTTTTGTTGGGTGTATAAGGGCCACTAAGAGCATAAGCCGTACATAATGGTGGCAGAGGCGGCTGTGTTGTCAGTAGCCCTATATTACTCCAACAACATTAGAGGAGTTAGGTTTGTGCTGTCCTTTTTCTATCGATTAATTGCTTAACTTACTTGCTACACTGTTAATGTTACACTTTATCACTGGCTGGCGCTATAGCCTTTATAGACTCGTGCTCCTTTAGTATCGTACATATCATAGAATCACCACTTTGGTACTTTGCTATGAGTTCTTTCTTGAATTGTATTGCGTTTCTCACCTTTAGCAAAGGGCTGGCACTAGGAGCTTTCTTTGAGGCCATGGTGGATTATTTAGCAATTGCAAGCACTAAAACAAATGGAACATTACAAAATGTATCGTATGAAGGCGTGGGATTGTCCTCACTCGCTGATAAACAATGGCACACTGGCTGTGAATGGAGCGGGGCTGCTTGGGGCCATGCGTACGCGTCTGGGGCGAACAACTATTTGCGAGTCAAACTACGATTCGCAAGTCGATATTTTGATGAAAAAAATTACGATTTTTTAAAATTACGACTTCCGATGCTTACGTAAAACAAGGGTCCACTGTGCATATTTTATGAAAAAGAGGATAAATAAGTATACAAGATGTGATATAGCATGAAGCACATAATGCAAGTAGTTTTAGATTATGTATTGGTGGAAAAAAGGTTGATGGGTAGGCTTCAGAAAGTACAGTGGTCCCTCGCTTTTCGTAGCTCTCGGCAATCGTAAATTTCGCCAATCATAGGGGTATTTTCGTATAAACGTGGACACTCTATTCATAGGTTGACTCGCGAATAGTAGTTCGTCCGGGATGCGTATGCACGGTGTGAGCCGGGGCGGCCTCCCTACCCAGCCAGTCTGGCATTGTTTACCAGTGAGTGAAGGTCCCCTCAAGTGCTCCTACGAAATATTTCATAATATTCCACTCATTTTTAGTGCTTGCAAGTACTAAATAAGCTACCATGGCTCCAAAGAAAGCTCCTAGTGCCAAGCCTGTGGTAAAGGTGAGAAATATGTACAGTGACAAAGTCTTGGGCCATTTTAGGGAAGTGTTTAAAGAGACGCCAGAAACAGAGCTCTCTCCACAGTTACTTTGCGAGACAGGACTAGAGTGACTCTCAAGGTGGTCCTAGTGGCATTAAGAAACAGAGAAGAGAAGCAACCCCAGAGAAGCAATTGGTACCTGAGGTGTTGCTGGAAGGGGATTCCCCTTCCAAACTGTAAACAATCCAATCTCTCTCCTCCTCCAGTCTCCCATACACTAAGAAGAATCTCCAATAAAGGTAAGTGTTACACTGTTAATGTTTCATCCATCATTTCCCATTGTATTGTTTATGTACTACATGTATATTTCATGTAAAAAAATTTTTTGTTTTAATACTTCTGGGTGTCAGGAATGGATTAATTGTATTTACATTATTTCTTATGGGGAAAATTGATTCGCAAATCGTAAATTTCGTTTATAGTAACGGCTCCAGGAACGGATTAATTGCGAAAAACGAGGGACCACTGTACTTGTTTATAGAGGAGCAATGGATATATCAGATCATTATCTGGCTGTAGCTACAGTTAGCATAAGAGGTAGATGGGACAAAAGGAAAATGGCAACAGTAAGTAAGAGAGGTGAAAGTTTATAAACTAGGTGGGAGGAAGTTAGGGTGAGATATAAGCAACTTTTGGCAGAGAGGTGGGCTAGTGCAAGTAGTGTGGGAGGGAAGGTTGACAAGGGATGGGATAGTTTTAAAAATGCAGTATTAGAATGTGGGGCAGAAGTTTGTGGCTATAGGAGGGTGGGTGCAGGAGTGTGGAAAGGGTTCGTGGAGATATGATGGTTGGAGTTATACACACTTGTTGGATGGTAACTCTATATTGCAGAGTGCGAGAAGGGGGGGGGGCCAAACTGCCTGTACTGACGCCTGCTTGGATTACGGGGAACTGAGGCCTAGGGAGCGTATCCCACGCACTCATGCGACATCATGTGACGTCACACATGCTAGTAGCTGAGCCTAGCAAGGGGTCATGTATGTAAACATATGGATGGTACTAGCTATGATACTCAGACAACATATACATATATGGGATCAGCAACTATGCTGACAGGGGGAGAGAGGAGTAATTAGTGGAATGATGAAATAAAGGGTGCAATAAAAGAGAAAAAGGTAGCTTATGAGAGGTTTTTACAAAGCAGAAGTGATATAAGAAGGGCAGAGTATATGGAGAGTAAAAGAGAGGTGAAGAGAGTGCAAAAGGAGAGCAAATGATAGTGGGAGAGGCACTGTCAAGAAATTTTGCTGAGAATAAATAAAAATTTTTGAGAGAAAAAAGTTAAGAAAGCCTAGGGAGCAAATGGATGTCACTTAAAAGCAGAGAAGAGGAGTTAGTAGATGGGGAGTTGGAGGTATTGGGCAGATGGTGGGAATACTTTGAGGAACTTCTTAATGCCGATGAAGAAAGTGAGGCAGTAATTTCATGCACTGGCCAGGGAGGTATAACATCTTTTAAGAATGAAGAAGAGCAGGATGTGAGTATGGGGGAGTTGTGTGAGGCATTACATAGAATGAAAGTGGGTAAAGCAGCTGGAACTGATGGGATCATGACAGAAATGTTAACAGCAGGGGGAAATAGTGTTGGAGTGGCTGGTTTTTTTTTTTTTTAATAAATGAAAGAGGGTGGTAGTGGTACCAACACTCTTATATGGGTGCGAAGCTTGGGTTGTAAATGCTGCAGCGAGGAGACGGTTGGAGGCATTAGAGATGTCCTATGTAAGGGCAAAGTGTGGTGTAAATATTATGCAGAAAATTCGGAGTGTGGATATTAGGAGAAGGTGTGGAGTTAATAAAAGTATTAGTCAGAGGGCTGAAGAGTGGTTGTTGAAGTGGTTTGGTCTTAGAGAGAATGGATCAAAGTAGAATGACATGGAGAGCGTATAAATCTATAGGGGAAGGAACGCGGGGTAGGGGTCGTCCTCGAAAAGGTTGAAGGGAGGGGGTAAAGGAGGTTTGTGGGCGAGGGGCTTGGACTTCCAGCAAGCGTGCACAACTGTATTAGATAGGAGTGAATGGAGACAAATGGTATTTGGGACCTGACGAGCTGTTGGAGTGTGAGCAGGGTAATGTTTAGTGAAGGGATTCGGGGAAACCGGTTACTTTTATATAGCCGGACTTGAGTCCTGGAAATGGGAAGTATAATGCCTGCACTCTCAAGGAGGGGTTTGGGATATTGGCAGCTTGGAGGGATATGTTGTGTATCTTTATACGTATATGCTTCTAAACTGTTGTATTCTGAGCACCTCTGCAAAAAGTGATAATGTGTGAGTGTGGTGAAAGTGTTGAATTATGATGAAAGTATTTTCTTTTTGGGGATTTTCTTTCTTTTTTGGGTCACCCTGCCTCGGTGGGAGACGGTCGACTTGTTGAAAAAAAAAAAAAAAAAGTTTACTGAGTATACCAGGTAAAATGTATAGTAGGGTTATTATTGAAAGAATTAGAGGTAAGACAGAGAGAAAGATTGCAGATGAGCAAAAGGCTTTAGAATGGATAGGGGATGTGTAGATCAGGTGTTTACATCAAGGCATATATGTGAACAGTACAGTGGAACCCCGGATTTCGTTCACACTGGATATCGTACAATTCGGATTTTGACCACTTTTTTGGTGAAATTTTGCTCCGGATTTCATACCTCATCCCAGAAATTGTCCATATCAGACAAGTCTGCTCACCTGGGATGCCACCACCCATGTGTACATGTCTCAGTCTGGCTCTGTCACTGGTTGAGTGAGCATTCATCCGAAACATTTCATAATAATCCATTGTTTTTTGTGCTCATTTATTGCGTGCAACTGTGAAATAAGTCACCATGGGCCCAAAGAAAGTTCGTAAAGAAGGTAAGAAACATGATAGAATTCAAGAAAGAGATTGTAGAAAAATACGAAAGTGGCGTACATGTGGCCAAGCTCCCCAGGATGTATTGTAAGTCCAAATCAACAATCGGTTCCATCCTGACAAAGAAAGTAGAAATTGAGGAAACTGATGTTGTGAAAGGGCTAAATATGCTAATGAAACAAAGATCACAAACAATCGAAGATGTGGAGAGACTGTTGTTGTTGTGGATCAACGAAAAACGGTTAGCAGGAGATAGTGTTGTGGAGTCTGCCATTTGCGAAAGGGCAAGGCAGTTGCATGCAGATCTCGTAAAGGAAATGCCTGGAACGAGTGCTGCTGTTAGTGAATTTAAGGCCAGCAGAGGCTTGTTCGACAGATTCAAGAAGCGTAGTGGCATACAGTGTTGTAAGGCATGGTGAGGCTGCAAGTTCAGACAAACATGCGGCTGAAGAATTCGCTGATGAATTCAAGGAGTACGTAGAGGCTGAAGGATTCATCCCCCAACAAGTCTTCAGTTGACAAAACAGGCCTCTTTTGGAAGAAAATGCCAAAGAGGACCTACATCACACAGGAGGAAAAGGTACTGTCAGGACACAAGCCTATGAAGGATAGGCTAAATCTTTTGTTCTGTGGTAATGCTAGTGGGAATTTCAAAGTGAAGCCTTTACTGGTGTATCACTCTGAAAATCCCTGAGCGTTCAAGAAAAGCAATGTTGTCAAGAGTAAAATGTATGTGATGTGGAAAGCTAATAATAAGATATGGGTCACGAGGCAAATTTTCATTAACTGGGTCCATTAAGTGTTTGGCCTGAGTGTGAAAAAATACCTCCTGGAAAATAAATTGCCACTCGTGTGCCTCCTGGTACTGGACAGTGCTCTCATCCTCTAGACTTGGAAGACCAGTTGTTTAGGGACTTCAGTTTTATAACAGTGAAGCTCTTGCCTCCTAACACCACTCCTCTCATCCAGCCCATAGACCAGCAGGTCATTTCTAACTTCAAAAAACTCTACACGAAAGCAATGTTTCAAAGATGCTTTGAAGTGACCTCGGACACTGAATTGACCCTAGGAGAGTTCTGGAGGAATCACTTCAATATCCTCCATTGCATAAGCCTTATAAGTAAGGCATGGCAGGGAGTGACTTCCAGGATTTTGAACTCTGCTTGGAGAAATTTGTGGCCAGAATGTGTCCTCAAAGATTTTGAAGGGTTTGAGGCTCACCCAGTCGATCCTACACCTGTTGTGGAATCTACATTGGACCCCCGGTTCACGTTATTAATCCGTTCCTGAGAGCTCATCGTAAAGCAAAATTATCGGAAAGCGAATCAATTTTCCCCATAAGAAATAATGGAAATCAAATTAATCCGTGCAAGACACCCAAAAGTATGAAAAAAAACTTTTACCACATGAAATATTAAGTTTAATGCAATAGAATAATTACAGTAACAATAATAATAATAGAATAATCACAATAGAATAATTGACACCTTTAATGAAGATATGGTGATGATTGATGGGATGGGAGGAGGGGAGTGTCGAAGTTTTTAATGATTAGAAGGAGAATCCCCCTCCATTAGGACTTGAGGTAGCAAGTCCTTTTCTGGGGTTACTTCCCTTCTTCTTTTAATGCCACTAGGACCAGCTTGAGTCACTGGACTTCTGTCGCACAACATATCTGTCCATAGAGGCCTGTACCTCTCGTTCCCTTATGACTTTCCTAAAGTAGTTCACAACATTGTCAGTGTACAGGTTGCGAACATGGCTTGCAGTAGCTGTGTCAGGGTGATTTTCATCAAAAAAGGTTTGCACTTCAAGCCACTTTGCACACATTTCCTTAATCTTTGAAGTGGGCAACTTCGTCAATTTCTCTATCCCCTCCTCCGAAGCAGTTTCCTCAGGTCTGGCCTCTTGCTGTTGAAGATGATCTAGCAGCTCATCAGTGGTTAGTTTGTCATTGTCCTCCTCCACCAACTCTTCCACATCCTCCCCACTAACCTCCAACCCCAAGGACTTTCCCAATGCCACACTGGATTCCTCAACTGGCATAGAATTCCCAGGGTTAGCCTCAAACCCTTCAAAATCCCTTTTGTCTACACATTCTGGCCACAGTTTCTTCCAAGCAGAGTTCAAGGTCCTCTTAGTCACTCCCTCCCAAGCCTTACCTATAAGGTTTACACAATTGAGGATATTAAAGTGATCCTTTCAAAACTCCTTTAGTCAATAGAGTATCTGTGGTCACTTCAAAGCACCTTTCAAACAGCTTTTGTGTGCAGTTTCTTGAAGTTGGAAATGACCTGCTGGTCCATGGGCTGCAGGAGAGGAGTGGTATTAGGAGGCAAAAACTTGACCTTAATGAAGCTCATGTCCCCACAAAGTCACTCTGCCAAGCCTGTAGGATGACCAGGGGCATTGTCTAACACCAGGAGGCACTTAAGGTCTAATTTCTTTTCAATTAGGTAATTTTTCACAGTGGGGGCAAATGCATGGTGTAACCAGTCATAGAAAAAGTCCCTAGTGGCCCAAGCCTTACTGTTTGCCCTCCACAGCACACACAAATTAGCCTTGAGGATATTCTTTTGCCTGAATGCTCTGGGAGTTTGAGTGATACACCAATAAAGGCTTCACTTTGCAATCACTAGCATTGGCACACATCAACAGAGTAAGCCTGTCTTTCATAGGCTTATGTCCTGGGAGTGCCTTTTCCTCCTGAGTAATGTAAGTCCTGCTTGGCAATTTCTTCCAAAACAGGCCTGTTTTGTCACAATTAAACACTTGTTCAGGTTTCAATCCTTCAGCCTCTATGTACTCCTTGAATTCATGCACATATTTTTCAGCTGCTTTTTGGTCTGAACTGGCAGCCTCACCATGCCTAATCACACTGTATGCCACTACGATTCTTAAATCTTTCAAACCAACCTTTGCTGGCCTTAAATTCACTCACATCACCACTAGTTGCAGGCATTTTTCTAATTAAATCCTCATGCAACTGCCTAGCCTTTTCACAAATGATCACTTGAGAGATGCTGTCTCCAGCTATCTGTTTTTCATTTATCCACACCAATAAGTCTCTCAACATTTTCTAACACTTGTGATCGCTGTTTTGTAATCACAGTTGCACCTTTGCAAGAACAGCTTCCTTGATTGCCGTTTTCCTGCTCACTATAGTAGAGATGGTTGATTGGGATTTACCATACAACTTGGCCAGGTCCGACACACGCACTCCACTTTCATACTTTGCAATTACAGTGGTCCCTCAATAATTGTCCATAATCCGTTCCTGGAAGTGGGACTATTATCGAAATGGACAATTTACGAATCAATTTTCCCCATAAGAAATAATGTAAATTCAATT
Organism: Cherax quadricarinatus; assembly: GCF_038502225.1. Taxonomy (NCBI): domain Eukaryota; kingdom Metazoa; phylum Arthropoda; class Malacostraca; order Decapoda; family Parastacidae; genus Cherax; species Cherax quadricarinatus. Next base: position 39,734,006 of record NC_091302.1, on the reverse strand, counting down.
AATACGTTCCTGACACCCAGAACCATTAAAACAAAAAAAAAAAATTTACATGAAATATAGATGTAGTACATAAACAATACAGTGGCACATGATGAATTAAACATTAACAGAATAACACTTACCTTTATTGGCAATTCTTCTTTGTGTATGGAAGGCTGAAGAAGGAGACTAATTGGATGAATTACTGTTTGGAAGGGGAATCCCCTTCCATCAACACCTCAGATACCAATTGCTTTTCTGGGGTTACTTCTCTTCTCTGTTTCTTAATGCCACTAGGACCACCTTGAGTCACTGGAGTCCTGTCTCGCAAAAAAACTGCCCAGAGAGCTCTGTTTCTGGCGTCTCTTTAAAACTTCCCTAAAATGGGCCAAGACTCTGTCACTGTACAAGTTGCTGATATGGCTTGCAACATCCTTCTCTGGGTGATGTTTCTCCATAAATCTTTCCATCCTACCCCACATTTCAAAAATCTCCTTAATTTCTGAAGAAGGCACCTTCCTCCATCTCTCTTCCTCCTCTGCAGCAAGATTCTGAGCTGCAATCTGTTGCTCTTTCTGCTGAAGCTCTTGCAGCTCCTCAGTGGTTAGCTCTTTGTTGTGGTCCTCCACCAACTCTTCCACATCCTCCAAACTCTCATCCAACCCCATGGAACTCCTCAGTGCCACAGTGGATTTAACAACTGACATAGGCTCATCAGGGTCAGCCCCAAACCCTTCAAAATCCCTCTTGTCGACACAATCTGGCCACAATTTTCTCCAAGCAGAGTTCAAAGTCCTGGTAGTCACTCCCTCCCAAGCCTTACCTATAAGGCTTACGCAATGGAGAATACAGAAATGTTCTTTCCAAAAATCTCGTAGGGTCAAGTGAGTGTCTGAGGTCACATTCAAACACCTTTCAAACATTGCTTTGGTGTAGAGTTTTTTAAAGTTTGCAATGACCTGCTGGTCCATGGGCTGGAGGAGAGGAGTGGTATTCGGGGGCAAGAACTTTACTGTGATGAACCCAAACTCCTTCAGAATTAGGTCATCCAAGTTTGGAGGATGAGCAGGTACATTGTCCATTACTAGGAGGCACTTGAGATCCAATTTCTTTTCCAGGAGGTAATTCTTCACACTAGGGCCAAACACTTCATTGAACCACTCTACAAAAATTTCCCTCGTGACCCATGCCTTACTATTAGATTTCCAAAACACACACAATTTACTCTTCATAACATTGTTTTTCTTGAACACTCTGGGATTTTCAGAATGGTACACTAGTAACGGCTTCACTTTGAAATCCCCACTAGCATTAGCACAGAACATTAGCGTCAGCCTGTCTTTCATAGGCTTGTGTCCTGGCAGCGCCTTTTCTTCCTGAGTAATGTAGGTCCTCTTTGGCATTTTCTTCCAAAAGAGGCCTGTTTCATCACAATTGAACACTTGTTCAGGTTTCAGTCCTTCACTGTTTATATACTCCTTGAATTCGTGCACATATTTTTCAGCCGCCTTGTGGTCCGAACTGGCAGCCTCACCACACTGTGTATGCCAGTACGCTTCTTAAATCTCTCAAACCAGCCTTTGCTGGCCTTAAATTCACTCACATCATCACTAGTTGCAGGCAATTTCTTTACCAAATCATCATACAACTGCCTAGCCTTTTCACAAATAAGCGACGTCATAAGACTATCTCCTGCTAATTGTTTCTCATTTATCCACACCAATAATGACTTCTCAACATCTTCGAGTACTGGTGATCTCATTTTTGTCAGCATATTTACCCCCTTTGTAACAACAGCGTCCTTGATTTCCTTTCTTGGCTATGATGGAAGATATGGTTGTACGGGATTTGTTATACATCCTGGCCAGTTCGCCCACACGTACGCTACTATCATATTGTTCAATGATGTTTTTCTTAAATTCAATCGTATTTCTCACCTTCTTTACCAAAGGCTTGGCACTAGGAGCTTTCTTTGGAGCCATGGTAGCTTATTTAGCACTTAAATAACTTGCAAGCACTAAAATAAATGGAATATTATGAAATATTATGCTGGAGCACGTGAGGGGACCGTCGCTCACTGGTAAACAATGGCACACTGGCTGGGAAGGAAAGGCCGAGGCGGCTCAGAGCATGAGTACGCGTCCGGGACGAAGGACTATTAGCGAGTTACCGGACCATTTCCGAGCCAATATTTTGACGAAAAAACAGGACTATTTCCGAAATGGACGACTTTCAGACCGGAGGATTATTGAGGGACCACTGTATCTTTCTTCATTTCAATAGTCATTAGCACCCTTGGTCTCGATGGGTTGGCACTAGAAGCTTTCTTGGGGCCCATGGTGACTTATTTTGCAGAAACAAGCACCAAAAACAGTGATAATATGGATAATATGGAATGTACCGAATGTATCTTTAGATGCGCGCAAACTGGCTGACTTGTAAACACTGGCACACATGGGGCAGTTCAGGCCACACGTGGACACGTCTCGTATGAATCGTATTGCGTAACGGGAACCGAGGCAAATTTTTTGCGATATAATGCTTCAGGTACCAGATTTATCAGTTACCGATGACTTCACGAACCGGGGGTCCACTGTATTGTGTCTTTGGGGAAGTCCATGGAGTTGGATGTGAGTGGCCAGGATGTGGAATAGTTGATGGAGGATCACAGGGAAGAGCTAACCACTGAAGAGCTGCGAAACCTTCATCTGGAACAGCAACAGACCACAGCTGAGGAAATTGCTTCAGAGGAGGAAGTGGATGGGGAGGGAGGGAGAGAGAGAGAGGGGAGAAGGTGCCTTCTTCAGTGATTAAGGACATTTGTGCAAAGTGGAATGAGGTGCAGTCTTTTGTGGAAGAATAGCACCCTGACCAAGCTGATAAAAGCCATATCTGCAACATAGTCGGTGACAACACCTTGTCCCATTTTAGGCAGATCTTAGAGACACCAGAAACAGAGCTCTCTGGACAGATTTTTAGTGCGACAGAGGTCCAGTGCCAGTAAAAGACAAAGAAGGGAAGTAACCCTGAATAGGGCTTTGATACCTGAAGTCCTTATGAAGGGGAATTTCCCTTCCAAACAATAACCTCTGCTCCTCCTCCCTCTCCCCTCCTCACTGTCCATACCCCAAGTCTTCACTAAAGGTAAGTGTGAAGTTAAATGTTCATTTATCTATTTCATTAGTCATTTATATTTCTTTCTCATTGTTTTTGTATGTAAAACTATAGTTATTCTTTAAAAAATGTATTTTTTGTTAATATTTTTGGGTGTCTGGAATGGATTAACTGTATTTGCATTATTTCTTATGGGAAATATTGCTTTGGTTTTCGTCTGTTTTGGATTTATGCTGACCTTCTGGAATGGATTAAGGACGAAATCCGGGGTTCCACTGTATTTAGATAAAGGTAGGGAAGTTTTCATTGCATTTGTGGATTTAGAAAAGGCATATGATAGTGGATAGGGGAGCAATGTGGCAGATGTTGCAAGTGTATGAAATAGGTAACAAGTTACTAATTGCTGTAAAGAGTTTTTGAGGATAGTGAGGCTCGGGTTAGGGTGTGTAGGAGAGAGGGAGATTACTTCCCAGTAAAAGTGGGTCTTAGGCAGGGATGTGTAATGTCACCATGGTTGTTTAATGTATTTATAGATGAGGTTGTAAAAGAAGTAAATGCTAGGGTGTTGGGGAGAGGGGTGGGATTAAATTATGGGGAATAAAATACAAAATGGGAGTTCAGTTATTTTTGCTGATGATACTATGCTTTTGGGGGATTCTAAAGAAAAGTTGCAAAGGTTAGTGGATGAGTTTGGGAGGGTGTGCAAAGGTAGAAAGTTGAAAGTGAATATAGATAAGAGTAAGTTAATGAGGGTATCAGATGATTTAGATAAAGAAAAATTGGATATTACATTGGAGGGTGGGAGTATGGAAGAAGTGAATGTTTTCAGATATTTGGGAGTTGTCTTGTCAGCAGATGGGTTTATGAAGGATGAGGTAAACCATAGAATTGAAGAAGGAAAAAAGGTGAATGGTGTATTGAGGTATCTGTGGAGATGATGAACGTTATCCATGGAGGCAAAAAGATTGGAATGTACAAGAGTATAGTGGTACCAACACTTGTATGGGTGTGAAGCATGGGTTGTAAATGCTGCAGCAAGGAGGCAGCTGGAGGCAGTGGAGATGTCTTGTCTAAAGGTAATAATGTGTGATGTAAATATTATGCAGAGAATTTGTAGTGTGGAAATTAGGAGGAAATCAGAGGGCTGAAGAGGAGCTGTTGAGGTGGTTTGGTCATTTAGAGAGAATGGAACAAAGTAGAATGACTTAGAGAGCATATAAATCTATTGGGGAAGGAAGGCGGGGTAGCGATCGTCCCCGAAAAGGTTGGAGGGAGGGGGTAAAGGAAGTTTCGTGAGTAAGAGGCTTGGACTTCCAGCAAGCGCGAACGAGTGTGTTAGAAAGGAGTGAATGGAGATGAATGGTTTTTGGGACCTGACGAGCTGTTGAAGTGTGAGCAGGGTAATGTTTTATGAAGGGATTCAGGGGAATTGATTAGCTGGACTTGAGTCCTGGAAGTGGGAAATACAATGCCTGCACTTTAAAGGAGGGGTTTAGGATATTGGCAGTTTGGAGGGATGTCTAAACTGTTGCATCTGAGAGCCTCTGCAAAGACAGTAATTATGTACGAGTGAGGTGAAAGTGTTGACTGATGAAAGTTTTCTTTCTTTTTTGGTCACCCTGCCTCAGTGGGAAATAGGCAATGTGTTAAAAAAAAAAAAGTGAAAATTTTAGCCCTTTTCACAGCAGCTTCATGTGATAACCTTGCAAGAGAATGTCATGCTGCTTACTCATTGTGGGAACGCAAAGCAGTTTTTATAAGCAGTTTTTTATAATTCGAATATCACAGGGATACTGCTGTAACATATTGGTCATATACAAAATTTTATAAATTCTCATGGGTATGGAAGTTTTTTTTTTTTTACAGACCTTTAACAAGGTGACTCATATTTGAACATTTGATGCAGGCGGTACAAGAGAGAAATGTAAGGTTATCAAGTTTATAGTAGGACTAAAGGAAATTTGTAAATGGCTGCTGAATGACTGTTATGAGTTTAGTTTATTCCATAAATATACTGTTATATTTACAAATTGACTTGATAACTATTAATTTTGTTTCATATTGCATTTATATGTATTTGGAGAAGTTTCAAAATTTAATTATCCTGCAGTTCAAAAGCTTTTTTACACTGAATATTATATTGTCAGTTTTTTACAAACTTTCTTGTCACCTATCTGTATCTCCCTTTCAGTAAAAAGTTTATAAATATAATTCAGCAGTTATAATGCATCCTTAACTTTTTTTTCTGATGGTATCCTCAGGACATGGTGGACACTCCACCAATCACACCACCGCACGTTGAGAGTTCACCCCCACATAGCCCACAACCACCTTCACCAGTTAGTCTACCTGCCACCACAGTTGTGCTTTCTCCTGCACAACACCAACACCAGACAAGACAACCAGGGAATGGTACCACTGCCAGTCAAATCTCTCGGCCAATCAAAGTTGTAACCATCACTACAAGGAATGGCAAGTATACAGTTTTTAACAAATTGGCCATTTCCCACCGAGGCAAGGAGACCAAAGAAATTAACCCCTTGAGGGTCATGTGAATGTCATGAGCTCATCTCTCTCATATAAGCTGTGAGCAGTAAATTTGGGTCTAGATATGAGAGAATGCATCTATGTGGTAAGTGTGCACTATACAAAACAAATCCTGCAGGAAGCAATGCATAATGAAAAAAAAAAAGCTGTTTTCGGATTAAAACAGCAACTTTGTGGTGTATTTTTGTATGGTTTTTACAATTGTATTCACAGTTTCCTGGTTTCATTTGATAGAATGGAAGATATATTAGAGAAATAGGGACGATTTTGATTGGCAATAGTATTGAAAATAGCATGAAATTGAGCTCAAAGTAGCAGAAATGTTTGATTTTTGCTGATATTCAAATGAATCACATTACTCGTCCAATACACGTCAGCTGGTGGGGGTCTGATGTTCATTCACAAATGTCTCATAAACACGCTAAGATAACAGGGATATCTTGCTACTCCTACTAACACTTTGGTCACACTTCACAGACACGCACATGCATATATATATATACATACATCTAGGTTTTTCTCCTTTTTCTAAATAGCTCTTGTTCTTTTTTATTTCTTCTATTGTCCATGGGGAAGTGGAAAAGAATCTTTCCTCCGTAAGCCATGCGTGTCGTATGAGGCGACTAAAATGCCGGGAGCAATGGGCTAGTAACCCCTTCTCCTGTATACAATTACTAAAAAAGAGAAGAAGAAAAACTTTATAAAACTGGGTTGCTTAAATGTGCGTGGATGTAGTGCGGATGACAAGAAACAGATGATTGCTGATGTTATGAATGAAAAGAAGTTGGATGTCCTGGCCCTAAGCGAAACAAAGCTGAAGGGGGTAGGAGAGTTTCAGTGGGGGGAAATAAATGGGATTAAATCTGGAGTATCTGAGAGAGTTAGAGCAAAGGAAGGGGTAGCAGTAATGTTAAATGATCAGTTATGGAAGGAGAAAAGAGAATATGAATGTGTAAATTCAAGAATTATGTGGATTAAAGTAAAGGTTGGATGCGAGAAGTGGGTCATAATAAGCGTGTATGCACCTGGAGAAGAGAGGAATGCAGAGGAGAGAGAGAGATTTTGGGAGATGTTAAGTGAATGTATAGGAGCCTTTGAACCAAGTGAGAGAGTAATTGTGGTAGGGGACTTGAATGCTAAAGTAGGAGAAACTTTTAGAGAGGGTGTGGTAGGTAAGTTTGGGGTGCCAGGTGTAAATGATAATGGGAGCCCTTTGATTGAACTTTGTATAGAAAGGGGTTTAGTTATAGGTAATACATATTTTAAGAAAAAGAGGATAAATAAGTATACACGATATGATGTAGGGCGAAATGACAGTAGTTTGTTGGATTATGTATTGGTAGATAAAAGACTGTTGAGTAGACTTCAGGATGTACATGTTTATAGAGGGGCCACAGATATATCAGATCACTTTCTAGTTGTAGCTACACTGAGAGTAAAAGGTAGATGGGATACAAGGAGAATAGAAGCATCAGGGAAGAGAGAGGTGAAGGTTTATAAACTAAAAGAGGAGGCAGTTAGGGTAAGATATAAACAGCTATTGGAGGATAGATGGGCTAATGAGAGCATAGGCAATGGGGTCAAAGAGGTATGGGGTAGGTTTAAAAATGTAGTGTTAGTGTTCAGCAGAAGTTTGTGGTTACAGGAAAGTGGGTGCAGGAGGGAAGAGGAGCGATTGGTGGAATGATGATGTAAAGAGAGTAGTAAGGGAGAAAAAGTTAGCATATGAGAAGTTTTTACAAAGTAGAAGTGATGCAAGGAGGGAAGAGTATATGGAGAAAAAGAGAGAAGTTAAGAGAGTGGTGAAGCAATGTAAAAAGAGAGCAAATGAGAGAGTGGGTGAGATGTTATCAACAAATTTTGTTGAAAATAAGAAAAAGTTTTGGAGTGAGATTAACAAGTTAAGAAAGCCTAGAGAACAAATGGATTTGTCAGTTAAAAATAGGAGAGGAGAGTTATTAAATGGAGAGTTAGAGGTATTGGGAAGATGGAAGGAATATTTTGAGGAATTGTTAAATGTTGATGAAGATAGGGAAGCTGTGATTTCGTGTATAGGGCAAGGAGGAATAACATCTTGTAGGAGTGAGGAAGAGCCAGTTGTGAGTGTGGGGGAAGTTCGTGAGGCAGTAGGTAAAATGAAAGGGGGTAAGGCAGCCGGGATTGATGGGATAAAGATAGAAATGTTAAAAGCAGGTGGGGATATAGTTTTGGAGTGGTTGGTGCAATTGTTTAATAAATGTATGGAAGAGGGTAAGGTACCTAGGGATTGGCAGAGAGCATGCATAGTTCCTTTGTATAAAGGCAAAGGGGATAAAAGAGAGTGCAAAAATTATAGGGGGATAAGTCTGTTGAGTGTACCTGGTAAAGTGTATGGTAGAGTTATAATTGAAAGAATTAAGAGTAAGACGGAGAATAGGATAGCAGATGAACAAGGAGGCTTTAGGAAAGGTAGGGGGTGTGTGGACCAGGTGTTTACAGTGAAACATATAAGTGAACAGTATTTAGATAAGGCTAAAGAGGTCTTTGTGGCATTTATGGATTTGGAAAAGGCGTATGACAGGGTGGATAGGGGGGCAATGTGGCAGATGTTGCAAGTGTATGGTGTAGGAGGTAGGTTACTGAAAGCAGTGAAGAGTTTTTACGAGGATAGTGAGGCTCAAGTTAGAGTATGTAGGAAAGAGGGAAATTTTTTCCCAGTAAAAGTAGGCCTTAGACAAGGATGTGTGATGTCACCGTGGTTGTTTAATATATTTATAGATGGGGTTGTAAGAGAAGTAAATGCGAGGGTCTTGGCAAGAGGCGTGGAGTTAAAAGATAAAGAATCACACACAAAGTGGGAGTTGTCACAGCTGCTCTTTGCTGATGACACTGTGCTCTTGGGAGATTCTGAAGAGAAGTTGCAGAGATTGGTGGATGAATTTGGTAGGGTGTGCAAAAGAAGAAAATTAAAGGTGAATACAGGAAAGAGTAAGGTTATGAGGATAACAAAAAGATTAGGTGATGAAAGATTGAATATCAGATTGGAGGGAGAGAGTATGGAGGAGGTGAACGTATTCAGATATTTGGGAGTGGACGTGTCAGCGGATGGGTCTATGAAAGATGAGGTGAATCATAGAATTGATGAGGGAAAAAGAGTGAGTGGTGCACTTAGGAGTCTGTGGAGACAAAGAACTTTGTCCTTGGAGGCAAAGAGGGGAATGTATGAGAGTATAGTTTTACCAACGCTCTTATATGGGTGTGAAGCGTGGGTGATGAATGTTGCAGCGAGGAGAAGGCTGGAGGCAGTGGAGATGTCATGTCTGAGGGCAATGTGTGGTGTGAATATAATGCAGAGAATTCGTAGTTTGGAAGTTAGGAGGAGGTGCGGGATTACCAAAACTGTTGTCCAGAGGGCTGAGGAAGGGTTGTTGAGGTGGTTCGGACATGTAGAGAGAATGGAGCGAAACAGAATGACTTCAAGAGTGTATCAGTCTGTAGTGGAAGGAAGGCGGGGTAGGGGTCGGCCTAGGAAGGGTTGGAGGGAGGGGGTAAAGGAGGTTTTGTGTGCGAGGGGCTTGGACTTCCAGCAGGCATGCTTGAGCGTGTTTGATAGGAGTGAATGGAGACAAATGGTTTTTAATACTTGACGTGCTGTTGGAGTGTGAGCAAAGTAACATTTATGAAGGGATTCAGGGAAACCGGCAGGCCGGACTTGAGTCCTGGAGATGGGAAGTACAGTGCCTGCACTCTGAAGGAGGGGTGTTAATGTTGCAGTTTAAAAACTGTAGTGTAAAGCACCCTTCTGGCAAGACAGTGATGGAGTGAATGATGGTGAAAGTTTTTCTTTTTCGGGCCACCCTGCCTTGGTGGGAATCGGCCGGTGTGATAATAATAAAAATAATTTTTTTTTTTTTTTCCAACAAGTCGGCCGTCTCCCACCAAGGCAGGGTGACCCAAAAAGAAAATACTTTCATCATCATTCAACACTTTCACCTCACTCACACATAATCACTGTTTTTGCAGAGGTGCCCAGAATACAACAGTTTAGAAGTATATACGTATAAAAATGCACAATACAGTGGACCCCCGGTTAACGATATTTTTTCACTCCAGAAGTATGTTCAGGTGCCAGTATTGACCGAATTTGTTCCCATAAGGAATATTGTGAAGTAGATTAGTCCATTTCAGACCCCCAAACATACACGTACAAACGCACTTACATAAATACACTTACATAATTGGTCGCATTCGGAGGTGATCGTTATGCGGGGGTCCACTGTATATCCCTCCAAACTGCCAATATCTCAAACCCCTCCTTTAGAGTGCAGGCATTGTACTTCCCATTTCCAGGACTCGAGTCTGGTTATATAAAATAACCGGTTTCCCTGAATCCCTTCATTAAATATTACCCTGCTCACACTCAACAGCTCGTCAGGTCCCAAATACTATTTGTCTCCATTCACTCCTATCTAACACTCTCACGCACGCTTGCTGGAAATCCAAATCCCTCGCCCACGACACCTTTACTCCCTCCCTCCAACCTATTCGAGGATGACCCCTACCCCGCCTTCCTTCCCCTACAGCTTTATACGCTCTCTGTCATTCTACTTTGATCCATTTTCTCTAAATGACCAAACCACCTCAATAAACCCTCTTCAGCCCTCTGACTAATACTTTTATTAATTCCACACCTCCTAATTTCCACACTGCGAATTTTCTGCATAATATTTATACTACACATTGCCCTTAGACAAAACATCTCTAATGCCTCCAACTGCCTCCTCACTGCAGCATTTACAACCCAAGCTTCACACCCATATAAGAGTGTTGGTACTACTATACTTTCATACATTCCCTTCTTTGCCTCCATAGATAACATTTTTTGCCTCCACATATACCTAACTGCACCACTCTCCTTTTATCCTTCATCAATTCTATGATTAACCTCATCCTTCATAAATCCATCCACTGACACGTCAACTCCCAAATATCTGAAAACATTCACTTCTTCCATGCTCCTCCTCCCCAATTTCATATCAAATTTTTCTTTATCTAAATCATTTGATACTCTCATTTAAATCATTTGATACTCTCATCACCTTACTCTTTTATATGTTCATTTTCAACTTTCTACCTTTACACACACTCCCAAATTCGCCCACTAACCTTTGCAATTTTTCTTTAGAATCTCCCATAAGCACAGTATCATCAGCAAAAAGTAACTGTCACTTCCCATTTTGTATTTAATTCCCCTTAATTTAATCCCACCCCTCTCCTGAACACCCTAGCATTTACTTCTTTTTACAACCCCATCTATAAATATATTAAACAACCATGGTGACATTACACATCCCTGTCTAAGACCTACTTTTACCGGGAAATAGTCTCCTCTTCTACACACCCTAACCTGAGCCTCACTATCCTCATAAAAACTCTTTACAGCATTTAGTAACTGACCACCTATTCCATATACTTGCAACGTCTGCCACATTGCTCCTCTATCCAGTATCATATGCCTTTTCTAAATCCATAAATGCAATAAAAACTTCCCTACCTTTATCTAGATACTGCTCTCATATATGCTTCAATGTAAACACTTGATCTACACATCCCCTACCCACTCTAAAACCACCTTGCTCATCTGCAGTTCTACATTCTGTCTTACCTCTAATTCTTTCAATAATAACCCTACCGTACACTTTTCCTGGTATACTCGGTAAACTCCCCCCCCCCCCTCAACAAGTCGGCTGTTTCCCACCGAGGCAGGGTGACCCAAAAAAGAAAGAAAATCCCCAAAAAGAAAATACTTTCATCATCATTCAACACTTTCACCTCACTCACACATAATTACTGATTTTGCAGAGGTGCTCAGAACACAATAGTTTAGAAGCATATACGTATAAAGATACACAACATATCCCTCCAATGAAAATAAATGGTATAAAATACCGACACAATGGAAACATAAACACATATGCAGTTTAATGTGATCCTTTATTGACAACGTTTCACCCACACAGTGGGCTTTTTCAAGTCGCACACAGATCTACCTGGGGTGGAAGGTACGGGAGTATTTATAGTCATGTTCAGAAAGTTGAGGTCAGGTGGAGAATGTCGCATCTGATGATCTACCGGGTGGGGTTATAGAGTCTTGGGTAGCTTGGCAGGGGGGTATTGGACAAGTTGTGAGTAGACCTTCTGCAGTGTTCTATGTTCTTATGTGGGATAGCGATGAAGAAGTTTCTTGGCGAGTGGTTCATCTATGTTATAGAAGCCGTTGTTCTGGTTGAAATTGTTGGTTATAGAGATAAGCGATGATTCCAGGGTTTCTAAACTCCACTATCCTCGTCACTTCATCAGAGACTGCAGACGGCGGGCATTAAACATCTTCAACACACCCAGAGAAGACACTGCCGAGAAGAGATACATAGTCCTCCTAACCAACTCTATTGCCAAACATGTTTCCAACATCTTTTCCAATACATCATTCCAAGTATCTACCTCCACAACCACGACCATCAAGGACATCACCAGTAGTAGACAGGACAAGCTTCCATCCTCTGCAGGGGTATACATAATCACTTGTAATGACTGCAACAAATTATATGTAGGCGAAACATCAAGAGACCTCCAAACACGTATTTCAGAACACCAATATGCAAGCAGGACTGACGATACAAGGAATGCCTGTGTACAACATCACAATTCACATAACCATTTAATTAACTACAGAAACTCAAGACTTATCGCCACAGAAGACAACACTCAATACCGAAGAATCCTGGAATCATCGCTTATCTCTATAACCAACAATTTCAACCAGAACAACGGCTTCTATAACATAGCTGAACCACTCGCCAAGAAACTTCTTCATCACTATCCCACATAAGAACATAGAACACTGCAGAAGATCTACTCACAACTTGTCCAATACCCTCTGCTAAGCTACCCAAGACTATAACCCCACCCAGTAGATCATCAGATGCGGCATTCTCCACCTGACCTCAACATTCTGAACATGTCTATAAATACTCCCGTACCTTCCACCCCAGGTAGATCTGTGTGTGACTTGAAAAAGCCCACTGTGTGGGTGAAACGTTGTCAATAAAGGATCACATTAAACTGCATATGTGTTCATGTTTCCATATCCCTCCAAACTGGTAATATCCCAAAACCCCTCCTTTAGAGTGCAGGCATTGTACTTCCCATTTCCAGGACTCAAGTCCGGCTATATAAAAATAGATGGTTTCCCTGAATCCCTTCACTAAATATTACCCTGCTCACACTCCAACAGATCGTCAGGTCTCAATACCATTCATCTCCATTCACTCCTATCGAACACACTCGTGCACGCCTGCTGGAAGTCCAAGCCCCTCGCCCATAAAACCTCCCTTACCCCTTCCTTCCAACCTTTCCGAGGACAACCCCTACCCTGTCTTCCTTCTCCTACCGATTTAAATGCTCTCCATGTCATTCTACTTTGATCCATTCTCTCTAAATGACCAAACCATCTCAACAACCCCTCTTCAGCCCTCTCACTAATACTTTTATTAACTCCACACCTTCTAATTTCCACACTCCGAGTTTTCTGCATAATATTTACACCACACATTGCCCTTAGACAGAACATTTCCACTGCCTCCAACTGTTTCCTTGCTGCTGCATTCACAACCCAAGCTTCACACCCATATAAGAGTGTTGGTACTACTATACTTCATACATTCCCTTCTTTGCCTCCATAGATAACGTTTTTTGACTCCACATATACCTCAACGCACCACTCACCTTTTTTCCCTCATCAATTCTATGATTAACCTCATCCTTCATGAATCCATCCGCCGACACGTCAACTCCCAAGTATCTGAAAACATTCACTTCTTCCATACTACTCCTTCCCAATTTGATATCCAATTTTTCTTTATTTAAATCATTTGATACCCTCATCACCTTACTCTCTTCTACGTTCACTTTCAACTTTCTACCTTTACACACACTCCCAAACTCATCCATTAACCTTTGCAATTTTTCTTTAGAATCTCCCATAAGCACAGTATCATCAGCAAAAAGTAACTGTGTCAATTCCCATTTTGTATTTGATTCCCCATAATTTAATCCCACCCCTCTCCCGAATACCCTAGCATTTACTTCTTTTACAACCCCATCTATAAATATATTCAACAACCATGGTGACATTACACATCCCTGTCTAAGACCTACTTTTACTGGAAAGTAGTCTCCCTCTCTTCTACACACCCTAACCTGAGCCTCTATAATTTTTACAATCTCTTTTGTCCCCCTTCCCTTTATATAAAGGGACTATACACGCTCTCTGCCAATGCCTAGGTACATTCCCCTCTTTCATACATTTATTAAACAAAAATACCAACCATTCCAACACTGTCCCCCCCTGCTTTTAACATTTCTGTCATGATCCCGTCAGTTCCAGCTGCTTTACCCCCTTTCTTTCTATGTAATGCCTCGCGCACCTCCCCCACACTTACATCCTGCTCTTCTTCACTCCTAAAAGATGGTATACCTCCCTGGCCAGTGCATGAGATTACCGCCTCCCTTTCTTCGTCGACATTTAAAACTCCCTCAAAATATTCTCGCCACCCACCCAAAACCTCCATCTCCCCATCTACTAACTCCCCTACTCTGTTTTTAACTGATATTATTTATACAATTAATACAGTGTTGCATAACAGTAAATCATCATCTATTTTTTGGTATTAATGAAAATTCTTCGTGTAAATAAAAAATCAAAATGGAATTCATCTGTAAAACCTGGAAATGTAACTAATAAACAGAAGAAATGTTATTTTAGTGCCTGCATTGTTTATTTTGGACCCTGTTGTAAAATTGGAATATTTTGAACTTTGTGTGAAATTGGCCAAATTAATGTACCAGTTTCTGATCACTTCATTGGGTAGTTGATTGGGCAATTTCTTGTCATCAGTAGATAAAATGGAACACATATTAGCAAACTAGCTAAGAATTTGGTCTAATGGAACAATGTAATTGGCCGAAAATAGGACTCAAAATGGGCAAAATCGTCGACGTGTAAATATCACTGACATAGCAAAATTCGTTAGAGCATAATTTCGTCAGTTTTTGATCAAATTTTGTACTTTTTGTTTTATTACCTTCAGAAAAAGATTATCTACCATTTCATAAGAAAACACTTTTTTAAATTCTTGGACCCTGTGAGGAATTTTCAGATTGGGGGTCTGGACCCTCAAGGGGTTAAAATGCCTTACAAACGCTCATTCCCTAGCGCTCTCTCCAGAAGTGCAGATACATAATTCAAATGGCTCAGTGAACCACATCATCCCTGCTCATCTTTCAGTGTGTTCTCACTGTGCTTCCCACCTCCAAACTTTAAGTCCATGTAACCAGTTTCCCAGAATCTCTTCATATATGTTACCTTCTCCAACAAGTCATATCCTAAGAACTACTTGTTTCCACTCTGATCTTATGTTCTCACACATGCTTAATGGATGCTCGTGCCCCTCCACTCGCATCTTCCTTTCAACCATTCTTGATATATCTTCTACCCCAGCATTTCTCAAGCTTTTTCTGATCACTATCCTAAATACAATCTTTTCTGACCTGATGACCCAAGGGATTGGAGCACTTAGTTTTAAATCTTTGAGCACATCACTGTTCTGGGGTGCTATTTTTTTTTTTTATATCAACCATAGTTTGATTTTAACTCTGCCTGTCTAAATTCTGTTCATTTGTGTGCCAGATGTCGTTTAAGTCGGCTTTACCAGCCAAGCAGCTTCTCCGAAGCAGTTGGCCATTACATTCTTCTCCTTTAGAAAACTGTAAATTTCAGCTTTTAGTTTAATAACACTTTCAAGAAATGCCCCTTGAGATACCCAATAGACATGGAGTGGAACAGCAAGACGCAGTGACCATATCCCATCTTTTCACTCATTTTATGGAAATGGACAAGTTCAAAGCTCTAGCCTTGACTTGCAATATGAATTGCATCATCGAGAGCCACAAGAACTTTTGGTTGCGCATGTTTAGAGGTCATGTTTTCCTGTCCTCTAAATATATGCCACATTACTTTGTCATAGATGGAACTTCATCAGTGCACACAGCCAGATAGCTCAACCACTCAGGGTTGTGCTTCTTTAAAAAAAAAAAAAATTCTCAGTGTTGAAAAATGTCTTCTTTCAGTGTTGTCATCTACCACAACTGAGGTAGTTCCTCCTTTGTATCTTTTTATATCAAAAATAATGAATTGAGGGTCATTTGCAATGGCCACATATTCATCTGTACTGAATGAAAAATTCTTTTTTTTTTTTTTTCTTTTTTTAAGTGCCACGATAAGCTTGAGCCAAAATATCTTTGATGTTTGATGCTATTGTTGGTAAGTGATACCAACTCTACCTCCATAGCAACACACAGATTTCACCCTTGCCACTGTTACTTTTTTTCATATTGCATTATTCCACATAACTTTAATGATACGAAAGAGGTTTTCTTCATAGAAAAACTGTACTCGAGGGAGCATTAAACTGACTTGGTTTTAATTTTCTTCAGCTTTCCAGTAACTCTAGTTTTTCAACAAAATTTGAATGAGCCAAATTGAAATGAACATGCTACTTTCTTGGATTTCGACCCCAGCACAAATGTGAAAGCCAGAAATTTTATTCACAAGTTTTCAGAGGTGAAGACTATAGGCACTGAAGTCATACCCTGCTCATTGAAGCAGAGTATGACTTATTTTGAAAACTCAGGCTTATACTGTCATTTGTATTGTCTTTTTTTTTTTTCATTAAACATTAAAGTTGGAAAAGGAAAAGTTTGAAATTAAATATTTTTTTTTTTAATGAAATGCATCAGGAAATTAATAGAACTTGAAAAATGTACAGTAGAATTGATAAGAAACTATTAAACATACACTTAAAATAACCAGACACACCCTATTACATTTACTCGTCATAAAACAGATTTTGCTCAACACCTTTTTATTCATTCTCTGTCATTCTGATATTTATTTACTCACAAATTTAATTTATATAAAATTGCCAAAAAATATTTTTACCCACATGATTCTCGGGAACATTCCTGTGACTTTCATATGGATCATGATCCAAGGGGGGAGGGGGGGAACCACTACTATACACCATCCTTCCTGATTCATACCTTCTTTATCAGCCAGTCTTACTCCATCCTTTCTAAATGACTAAACCATCTCTATAATCACTTTTCCACTCGCTTGTGCCTTTCATATAATTACACTTTTTTAATTTCTTTATTCCATATTCTCTACATAACATTCACACCATGTGTTGATTTTCAACAAGCTTTTTGAAGGGCAGTTGGTAAATAATTTCTCTATGGTTTCATTATGTACATGAAATAGATGCATTTTGCTGACTATTTCATGTATATAATGAAAGGGCACTGTGACATTTGAGAATATTATGAATATCAGACCTTGAAGTAGCTATACATGGCAAGTCTCAAAAAAAAAAAAAAAAAAAAAAAAAAAAAAAAAAAAAAAAAAAATTGTGGGGTAGATAATGCCTTGGCCTAAAGCACACAGATGACAAATGAGGAGAATTAATCTTTTAAGTTATTTACGTGGTGTAAACTGCAATAGATAATTTCTGATTTTTTTTTTCATAGGAACCAATGCATCAGGAAGCACGAAGGGAGGTCGCATTACTAAAACTATGAAGATTCAGCCAAAAGTGGTCACTACTACTACAACACAACCTCAGGTTATTAGCATTGTCAACTCCTCTAATGGGCCAAAGCTCACACTACCAAAGACAGGTAAATATATCAATTAATATTTGTTTTATAGGTGTGGTTTGTTAAACTGTAACTGCCCAGGAAGGCACCATTGCCCTATGTTTCAAGTGTGAAATGGAATCCAGTCAAATGTTTTCTACTCTCACAGGGTTACTGGTCTTTTCTGTGTCCTGAACATGTAAAATGGCAGATAAATCTTATGAACTTCTTCCTACTGTACTTTCAGTATATGGTTGTATTTTCTTTTGTATTTAGGAAACCTTATCTGAGATGATCACATGGTTGTTGATCCTCAGAACTATTAACCCCTTGACTGTCGCAACCCCAAATCCTGAGGTGTCTCCTGGTGTTGCAAAATTTAAAAAAAAAAAAAAAAATTCCCATGAAATGATAGAGAATCTTTTCCCAATTGTAATGACACCAAAACAATGAAATTTGATGGAAAACTGACAGAATTACGCTCTCGCGAAGTTAGCGACCTTGGCGATATTTACGAATCGGTGATTTCGCCCACTTTGAGCCCTATTTTCGGCTAATTCCATTGTTCCACTCAACCAAACTCATAGCTATTTCTTTATAACTCCATTTTTTCTATCGATTGAGTACAAGAAACTGCCCATTTACCGATTTCAACTACCTAATAATGTGGTCAGAAATTTGCAATTTGGCCAATTTCACGAAAATTAAAAAATGACAATTTCAAAATAGGGTCCAGAATGAACAATGCCGAAATTTCTGGCTCCAAAATATCATTTTCTTTGTTCATCAGTCACGTCTCCAGGCCCCTCTGATATTACTCTTGCTTTCTATTTTGAATCTTTATTCAAATAAAAAAATAGAAGATATACTGTTAAGCAGACTACTTCAACATTGTAATAATTGTATAAATAATGTCAACCCATTGACTGCATATTAGAATGGCTACTTGGACATTTATTGGAAAATGACATCATTTGTTTACTTTTGAACATCGGCAAAAATCAAACATTTCCCCTACCTTGAGCTCCATTTCAAGGTTTTTTTCCTAGTAAAACCAATCAAAAAATCACCTTTATTTCAATAATACGTTTTCCATTCTATCAGATGAGACCAAGAAAATGAGAATACAACCATAAATACTATACGAAAATAGACCACAAAGTCGGCATTTTAATTTAAAAAAAAAAAAATGGAGTTTTTTTTTTTCTCATTATGCACTGTGTGCTGCAGGATTTTTTTTATATGGTGCACACTGACCACACACTCATTTTCTCACATGTGGGCCAACAGGTTTCTCCTGCTTGATTAGAAGCCACTAGAATTTGTAAGTACGTATATATGTCAAAAACGGTGGCTTGTAAGACATGTATATAAGACCAAAACAGTCAAAGGGTTAAAATATTTATATTGCAGAGTGAAACAAATTTAGTACATGTCGGTCCAGCCATAGGAGAGGGAGGAATCAGACATGAGCACCCTAAATCCCCACCAGTGCCTAGAGAAGCTGAATACAGAAGCATACAAAATGTGTATGAAACATGTACCATTGAGAAAACCCAGAGGAAGGTCAGATATAGAAAGAGAGCGTAGGAGATGGTACAGAAGAAGAAAACGGGTTACTGAACTGCTTAAAAACACAAATATGCTACAACAGAGGAAAGATAGACTTAGCAGAGACATCACTGAATTAGAGCAAAAACTTAGGATGTCATACCTCACAGAAGAAGTACAAAGGGAACAAAAGGCTATACAGGACATTGCAAGAAACCAAAAATATTTCTATTCCTACGCAAAATCCAAGCTAAGAACTACCTGTAGAATTGGACCACTACTGAGAGGAGACTCGTATACTGACGACGAACAGGAAATGAGTGAAATCCTAAAAGAACAGTATGAGTCGGTGTTCAGCAACCCACTAAATGACAGTAAGGTAGAAAATGCAGAAATATTTTTCACTCCAGAAGAAGGCCACGCAGACAAACTAACTGACATTAGTACAAATCCTGTAGATTTCAAAAAAGAAATGGAAAACATGCCCACTCACTCAGCACCTGGACCAGATTCATGGAATGCTCTATTTATAAAGAAATGCAAATTACCACTAGCACGAGCCCTCCATATTCTTTGGAGAAAGAGCTTAGATCTAGGTGAAATACCAGAGGCTTTTAAAGAGTGCAGACATAGCTCCATAAGGAAGGTAGTAGAGCGCTAGCTAAAAATTAGACCAGTAGCCCTAACCTCTCACATCATAAAAATCTTCGAAAGAGTGACGAGACTGCAGGTTACAAATTTTATGGAGCAGCACAACCAACGTAACCCGAACCATCATGGTTTTAGAGCAGGGCGATCATGTCTGTCACAGCTGCTGAACCATTATGACAGAATTAGAGGCACTGGAAGACGACCAAAACGCAGATGTGATTTACACAGATTTTGCAAAGGCGTTTGACAAATACGATCATGGAGTGATAGCGCACAAAATGAAGGCCATGGGCATTACGGGGAAGGTAGGCAGATGGATTTTCGGTTTCCTAACACACACAACACAAAAAGTAGTAGTGAACAGGGCAAGATCCAGCATCAGCGAGGTCAAAAGCTCAGTGCCCCAAGGCACTGTCCTGGCACCTCTGCTGTTCCTCATCCTCATAGCAGACATAGACAAAAACACCCAGCACACTTTTGTATCATCATTTGCAGATGACACTAAAATAAGCATGAAAGTCAGTACAGTAGAGGACACTGAAAAAGTACAGGAAGACATAAACAGGGTTTTCCAGTGGGCAGTGGAAAACAACATGACATTCAATGGTGATAAGTTCCAGCTGCTTAGATATGGAAAGAATGAAGAACTCAAAAGGAGAACTATTTACAAAACTCAAGAGGGTCGCCAAATAGAACGTAAGGAACACACAAAACACCTAGGAATATTTATGTCAGCCGACCTTTCTTTTAAAGGCCATAACAAGACAAAGATCACGACAGCCAGGAAAATGACTGGGTGGGTATTGAGAACTTTCAAAACAAGGGAAATAATGCCGATGGTGACACTCTTCAAATCGCTAGTGCTCCCTCACTTAGAATATTGCTCAGTGCTGACGGCCCCATTCAGGGCAGGAGAAATATCGGAGCTGGAACAAATAGTGATCGTTTACGGCTCACATTGAGCCAGTAAAGCGCCTAAACTACTGGGAACGCCTGCAAGTCTTCAACATGTATTCATTGGAGCAGAGGAGAGAGAGGTACATGATAATAAATACCTGGAAGGTACTCGAGGGCTTGGTCCCAAATCTGCACACTGCCATAACATATTGGAGTGAGAGATATGGGAGGAAGTGTAAAATAAACCCAGTGAGGAGCAGGGGTGCGGTGGGGACAATAAGGGAACACTGTATCAACATCTGGGGTCCCAGACTTTTCAACATCTTGCCAGAAGATATCAGAAACATTGCTGGAACAAGTGTTGAAGCCTTCAAGAGGAAACTATAGACAAGTATCTTCACCAGGTGCAAGATCAACCAGGCTGTGATGGATATGTGGGGCAGCAAGCCTCCAGCAGCAACAGCCTGGTTGACCAGGCAAGCACCAGACAAGCCTGGCCCATGGCTGGGCTCAGAGAGTAGATATACTCGCGAAATTCTTCAGAGGTATATCAAAGGTAAGATATTCCTGCTTGGAGCCCAGACAGACCTGATCATCCCATTTACTCATATTCTATGCACATTTACTTCTTTTACAACCCCATCTAAAAATATTCTCAAACTCTTTACAGCATTTTGTAACTTCCACCTATTCCATACACTTGCAATATCTGCCATAGGGAAGCATTGTGGCAGATGTTGCAAGTAAATCTTTCATGCAATATGGCATTTACAAAATGCATTAGTATGTCTAGTAACTTATTTTCTTATGTTTTCTTTATCCATTTATTCTCCTGATTCAATTACAGGTATACCTTGTATGCATGTATTCCTAGTGTGGTTAAGTAGACTTAATTATTGGTAATTATACTTCAGCTGTAAGCAGAAGCATTAATGCTGGAAGTACAAGAATAGTTCAAGTAAAAGCACCTGCCGTTCCTGCCCAAGTCAGTGCCAACACCACGCTTGCCAACCCACTCGCATCCATCCTTACTACACAAGTATGTATCAGATGTCTTGATTTTGTTCTCATTTCCCTGTCATTTCGTTTTACTCTCCCCCCACTTTCTCCCTATCTTCCTCTCCCCACTTTTCCCCCTCTGCCACTCATTTCCAATCTCCCCTCACTTCCTTACCTTCCCTTCCCTTCCCCTTCCCCTCATCCTCCTTATTCTTTTCCCCTCTACTACCTCTTCTCTACTCCTTCATTAGCAATTCATTCAATAATAAATTTATTATTGTAAACACTAACACCTTATTCGTGTGTAGTGTTATTTTTAGTACTAATTATCTTTTTTCTTAAGAGGCAAATATGGTAAAAAACAAAAATAAAAAAAAAAATTTGCAAGGCATTCGTATGATGTATTTTTTGCTGAAATTGGAGCATTATCATTGGGTGAAAGATATTGGTTTGGACAAAATGTAATCTATAATAGAAATCTTGACTACGGAAGCCTGTGAGCTAGTAGGAACAGCTATATTTAAGACAAGATGCCACAAGCTACTCTTGCTTCTGTAGCTACAAAGGTAATTACAGATGAAGTTTAAAACTAACCTGGCTTTGCCACACCTTCCTTACCATGCTGGTATTCTTGTAAACTGTGATTACCAACAAAGAGTGGACAGTGTTGTAATGCTAGTTACTGTAACATTGGACATGATTATGGCATTCAATTGTGTACTCTACCTTCAGTCATGATAATGCTTCAGTGTCTTGCATATTGAAGTTGTCTCCAGAGTGTTTTCCCAGTGTTATAAAATTCAATTCCTAAGTTTGTCTTGGGATCTTCATCTAGTAGGGCTTGTCTGTGGAATATTTCAGCTCCTAATTGAGCTGTTTATTTTGGAGACCTAGATTAAATTTTGGCATATCAAATTTCAGCATGGGCCAGTAAGCACGTGTACAGTATATCTTTGAATCTTTCTTCGTGGTTTTGAAAAACCATCATAAACTTTCCAGTTTTTTTTTTCTCTTTTTACCTTAACCCCATGAAACTGTATGCACCAACTTCTTTCACAGCTTAGTATTTATTAAAAATGTGTTAAGCAGTATTTATGGAAAGAAAACTAGAGAGAACATAAGAACGAAGGAACACTGCAGCAGGCCTATTGGCCCATGCGAGGCAGGTCCAAGTCTCCTACCGGCTTAAGCCAATGCACCCAACCTAGTCAGGTCAGGTCACGTTGACTTAAGGGAGGAACACGGCAACCGACCTGGTAGCTCAAGCTATCAGGTCCAACTCACACCCACCCACATCCACTCATGTATTTATCCAACCTATTTTTAAACCTACACAATGTTCTGGCCTCTATAACTGTACTTGGGAGTTTGTTCCACTCATCCACAACTCTATTACCAAACCAGTACTTTCCTATATCCTTCCTGAATCTGAATTTTTCCAACTTAAAACCATTGCTGCGAGTCCTGTCTAGGCTAGATATTTTCAGCACACTATTTACATCCCCTTTATTTATTCCTGTCTTCCATTTATACACCTCAATCATATTCCCCCTAATTCTACGTCTTTCTAGAGTGCAGATTCAGGGCCCTTAGTCTATCATCATAGGGAAGGTTTCTGATACATGGGATCAACTTTGTCATCCTCCTTTGTACATTTTCCAGAGCATTTATATCCATTCTGTAATATGGTGACCAAAACTGTGCAGCATGATCTAAAAGAGGCCTAACCAAGGGTGTATAGAGTTGAAGAACAACCTGAGGACTCCTATTATTTATGCTTCTTGATATGAAGCCAAGGATTCTATTAGCTTTATTGCGAACACTTATATACTGTTGTCTTGGTTTCAGATTACTGCTAACCAGAACTCCTAAATCTTTTTCGCAATCCGTAATATTAAGATCTACATTATTTAGTTTATATGTGGCATGGTTATTGTCCTGTCCAACATTTAGAACTTTGCATTTGTCTATATTAAACTGCATCTGCCACTTCTCCGACCACTGCATCAGTCTATTCAAATCTTCCTGGAGTGCTCTAATGTCCTCGTCAGAATGAATTTGACGGTCTATTTTGGTGTCATCGGCAAACTTGCTGATGTCGCTCTTTATGCCCTCATCTATGTCGTTTATGTAGATTGTGAACAGCAGGGGGCCCAACACTGACCCCTTTGGAACACCGCTCGTGACGCTTCCCCACTCTGATTTCTCCCCATTTATGCAAACTCTCTGCTGCCTATTTGTAAACCATGCCTCTATCTAGGAAAAAATTTCTCCTCCTATTCCATGTGCTTTATTTTTCCTCAGTAGTCTCTGATGTGGGACCCTGTCAAAAGCCTTACTGAAGTCCATATACACAATATCATATTCATTACCATGATCTACCTCCTCAAATACCTTAGTGAAAAAAGTTAATAAATTCGTAAGGCAGGAACGCCCCTTTGTAAAACTATGCTGAGATTCGTTGATTAATTTATGCTTTTCAAGGTGGCTACGAACTGCCTCGGCAGTTATTGATTCCATAAATTTTCCCACTATGGAGGTTAGGCTTATTGGTCTATAGTTCAAAGCTAAGGACCTGTCGCCTGCTTTGAAAATAGGGATCACATTTGCCATTTTCCACTTATCTGGCACCATGCCAGTTTGTAGTGATATGTTGAAAAGATTAGCCAAAGGTTTGCTAAGCTCCTCTTTACATTCCTTTAGAACCCTTGCATACAGTTCATCAGGGCCTGGGGATTTGTTAGGTTTTAATTTATCTATTTGCCTAAGGTATGGTAGTAGGTTGGTAGACAGCAACCGCCCAGGGAGGTACTACCGTCCTGCCAAGTGAGTGTAAAACGAAGCCTGTGATTGTTTTACATGATGGTAGGATTGCTGATGTCTTTTGTCTGTCTCATAAATATGCAAGATTACAGGTACGTCTTGCTGCTTCTACTTACACTTAGGTCACACTACACATACATGTACACGTTTATTTATACACACTCATCTGAGTTTTCTTTGATTTTATCTTAATAGTTCTTGGTCTTATTACTTTTCCTTTTATATCCATGGGGAAGTGGAATAAGAATCTTTCCTCCGTAAGCCATGCGTGTTGTAAAAGTCAACTAAAATGCCGGGAACAATGGGCTAGTAACCCCTTTTCCTGTAAAGATTACTAAAAAGAATAATAAGAAGAAAATTGTTTTCTTTCTTTTTTGGGTCACCCTGCCTCGGTGGGAGACGGCCGACTTGTTGAAAAAAAAAAAAAAAAAAAAATTTGCCTAAGGACCATGTCACTTGTGACCCTAATCGTGCACAGTTTATTATCGTCCTGTTCTACATAATTTATCATTTCTGGAATATCGCTGGTATCCTCCTGTGTAAAAACTGAGAGGAAGTGTGTGTTAAAAATTCTACACATTTCCTTATCACGGTCAGTGAGCTGACCCGAGGAACTTTTGAATGGGCGTTTCTACCCCTAATCTTACTTCTGTATACCTGAAAGAATCCTTTTGGGTTAGTTTTCGATTCTCTTGCAACTTTAACCTCATAATCTCTTTTTGCTTTTCTAATACCCTTTTTTATTTCTCTCTCTAACTGAATATATCGATTTCTTAATTGCCCCTCTCCTCTTTTGATTTGCCTATATATGCCTCTCTTTTGACCAATCAGATATTTTAATCTATTGTTCATCCATTTAGGATCATTTTTGTTTGATCTGATTTCCCTATTTGGAACATAATTTGACTGAGCAGCTAGAACTATGCCCTGGAAAGCGTCATATCGGCAACCATCGCCACCTACCTGACCCTTAGTCAGGTCATTCCAGTTCAGCCCACCTAAGTAATTTTTCAGTCCTATGAAATCAGCCAAGCGAAAGTCAGGGACGGAGACTTGATTGCCATTATTAGGGGAATTCCATGATATATTAAAACTGAGTGATTTGTGATCACTTTCCCCAAGCTCATCATTAACCTCAAGGTTATTAATTAGTGTTTCCCTACTGGCAAGAACCAAGTCAAGGAGGTTATTTCCCCTAGTTGGCTCTGTCACAAATTGTTTTAAAAAACAATCCTGGATCGTATCAAGAAAGTCACCTGACTCTAAATTTCCTGTCAAATTGCTCCAGTCAATGTGTGTATAGTTGAAATCTCCCATTAGCACAACATTTTCGTATGTAGATGCCTTACGAATTTCGTCCCATAGAAGTTTACTGCACTCCCTATCAAGATTTGGGGCCCTGTAAATCACACCCAAAATTAGTTTTTCTCGGCCCTCGAGAAGCTGTAACCAAACAGATTCAGTGGCTGACACTTCTAATTTTATATCTTGTCTAACACAACAATTTAAATTGTCTCTGACATACATCGCTACTCCACCACCCTTCCTGTTGACCCTGTCAGTGTGGAATAATTTATAGCCTTGTATGTGACATTCAGAGGGCATCTCTCAATCTTTCAGATTGAGCCAGGTCTCTGTTATAGCAATAATATCTATGTTTCCTGCACTTGCAATTAATCTTAGCTCATCTATCTTATTTCTTACACTCCTGCTATTAGTATAGTAAACCTTAAGGGAGCTAGTCCCTTGCTGCCCTCTGCTGTCCCCCTTTGTTTGCTGACCTGATCTATTGTCTTTATTTATAACTTCATGCTGAATGCCTTTTATACATTTACTGTTTCCAACCCTAGTGTTGCAACCTGCTTGTTTCCCCACACACACCCATACCTCTATCTTCTATCAGTTTAAAATCATAGGAATTTCACCAATGGCCTTCTCAATTGAGTTTGCAAGTGCTACCACCCCAGCTCCAGAGAGATGTACCCCATCCCTTGCATACATATGTTTGCCATAAAAGTTGTTCCAGTTGTCAATGAATGGGATTGCAAGTTCCTTGCAGTATCTGTCTAGTCAGCAATTTACACCAATTGCCCTAGACAACCATTCATTTCCTACTCCCCTTCTAGGCAAGATGCTACATATGATTGGGACCCCTCCCTTAGACTTAATGAAATCTATAGCTGACCTGCACTTATCTAGCAGCTCTTCTCTCCTACCCTTCCCAATATCATTTCCACCAGCACTGAGACAGATAATGGGCTTGTTCCCATTACCTGACATGATGTTATCCAGCCTGTTAACTATGTCCCCAGCACCAGCTCCAGGGAAGCACACACTATCTCACATCTTCTTATTCCTATTACAAAAAGCACGGTCAATATATCTTACCTGAGAGTCACCAACCACAAGAATGCGCTTACCTCTGTTAGCAGGGGCAGTAGTACCCTTACCTTCACTGGCCACTGAAGTACATTCATCCTGAAGAACAGAGAAGCGATTTCCTACCTTCAGATCTTCACTCTTAACTTTCCTTATTCTGATTCTCCTCCCATTACTGGTTACCACTCGCCACTTGTAGCAGGTGCTGGACTGCACCTCACTGCTAGAAGCCTCATTCCCCAAAACTCCAGCCACCTCACACTCTCTCCCAGACCCATTGAGGTGGACCTTCAGCCTCCTAATCTCCTCCTGGAGAAGCAAGACCTCCTCCTTCAACTCTCCAACCTCAATTTTTAAAACACTGCAGAAGCAAGCCATGCTTTGTAACCGTCCACACTAATCCCCAAAGCAGCTCAGGGTCTGTGACCTTACGTGACGACTGACCACTGACCACTGAGAGGAAGAGGAAGAAGACTCTGATGGTAGAACTCAGTGGCCTTGTTGGGTGGCAACTTGGTCTTGTCTAGCTGGCTACTGTTCGTGGCTGTCTTGGTGGGTGTAGTTACAGGAGGCAGTTTTCTGTGTGTCCCCTCCTGTATTTCCACACACCTGGACAGTCTTGGCAGTAGACCAGCTAGACACTAAATATATTTTTTGAGTTTATTATATTATTTCAGGTCACTTTTTATATTGTCTTTATATATGCCTCTAAACTGTTGTATCTGGGCACCTCTACAAAAACAGTGATTATGTGTGAGTGAGGTGAAAGTGTTGAATGATGAAAGTATTTTTGTTTTGGGGATTTTCTTTCTTTTTGGGTCACCCTGCCTAGGTAGGAGATGGCCAACTTGTTGAGAGAAAAAAAAAAACACTAGACTGATATCTGGAAATATTTTTCTAACCTTATATCTGATCAGAGGTGCAAGAGTCTAATATTCTACACACATTACTTGCTGGAATTAAGAGGACAATAGATTCATAAAAATACCAAACAGTAACTAAGCAAACAATTTTCTTGCAGATTGGGAGTCATCCAACAGTGGTTTCATCTCCACCACCACCCCTAACAACACCCCTGGCACCACTGGCTCCAGCCCTGGCTCCTGGTATGAAGCATGGTACCATGCCAGATGTAAGTATTGTTGAAACATTTTTTGTAATAAAAAGAAACAGTAGGAATGAGATGGTAAAGCAGAAAGCAGTTTGGTGGTTTGAAGAGAAGATTGATGAAGCCAATGCCATTTTTAACAAAGAAGTAGTCATATAAATTAAATATCTAATAAACAGAATAATTTTTTTCTATCTTAAAGGCCATCTCTTGCCAAGACAGGGTGACCCAAATAAAAAAACACGTTCACCATCATTCATTCAGCTGTTTTGCCAAAAGTTTGCTGGCATCTTGATTCAGATTACCCTCAAACTTCAGTATCTCCACCTCTCCTTCAGAGTACAGACACTACACTTCCCATCTGAAGGACTCGAGTCCAACTAACTGGTTTCCCTGAATTCCTTCATAAAAGTTACCACTCCACAAAAGTGGCAGTAAAGCAATTGCAAAGAACTACTGACCGATAGCACTAACATCCCATATCATAAAAATCTTAGAGGGTTCTAAGAAGCAAGATAGTCAACCACCTAGATACCCATCAGTTACACAACCCAGGGCAACATGGGTTTAGAGCAGGTCACTCCTGCCTGTCCCAGCTACTGGACCACTATGACAAGGTCCTAGATGCTGTAGAGGATAAACAAAATACAGATGTAGTATACACAGACTTTGCAAAAGCTTTCAACAAGTGTGACCATGGTGCAATAGCACACAAAATGCGTGATAAAGGAATAACAGGAAAAGTTGGTAGATGGATCTACAACTTCCTGACAAATAAAACACAAAGAGTAATAGTAAACAGAGTAAAGTCCCAGGCAGCCACAGTAAAAAGCTCTGTTCCACAAGGCACAGTACTCACTCCCATTCTATTCCTCATCCTCATTTCTGATATAGACAGAGATGCGAGCCATAGCTCCGTGTCTTCCTTTGCGGATTACACCCAGATTACCATGGCAGTGACCTCCATCGAAGACACCGCGAGACTCCAAGCAGACATCAACCAAAGTTATGAATGGGCCACTCAGAACAATATGAAGTTCAATGAGAAATTTCAACTACTCAGATATGGGAAACTTGAAATTAAAAATGCATCAGGGTATACGACAAATTCTAACCATACGATAGAGCGGAAAAGTAATGTGAAGGACCTGGGAGTGACAATGTCAGAGGATCTCGCCTTCAAAGACCACAACAATGTATCTACCTCATTTGCTAGGAAAATGATAGGATGGATAATGAGAACCTTCAAAACTAGGAATGCCAAGCCCATGATGATTCTCTTCAAATTGCTTGTGCTCTCTAGGCTGGAATACTGCTGTACACTAATGGCCCCCTTCAAGGCTGGCGACATTGCAGACTTGGAGAGTGTACAAAGAACTTTCAAGGCACACAAGTACGATAAGGCACCTAAACTACTGCGCCCCACCCAGTTTCTTCACATTCTATGTGAGATCTGTAAACACTGCGTCTCTCCATTATGTCTGGAAGCTCCAAAATTTCAAGTGTTTTTAAGTTATTTCATATTTTATATATCTTTCTTTCTTTCAACACACCGGCCGTATCCCACCGAGGCGGGGTGGCCCAAAAGGAAAAACGAAAGTTTCTCCTTTTACATTTAGTAATATATACAGGAGAAGAGGTTACTAGCCCCTTGCTCCCGGCATTTTAGTCGCCTCTTACAACACGCATGGCTTACGGAGGAAGAATTCTGTTCCACTTCCCCATGGAGATAAAAGGAAATAAACCAGAATAAGAACTAGAAAGAAAATAGAAGAAAACCCAGAGGGGTGTGTATATATGTGCTTGTACATGTATGTGTAGTGTGACCTAAGTGTAAGTAGAAGTAGCAAGACGTACCTGAAATCTTGCATGTTCATGAGACAGAAAAAAGGACACCAGCAGTCCTACCATCATGTAAAACAATTACAGGCTTTCGTTTTACACTCACTTGGCAGGACGGTAGTACCTCCCTGGGCGGTTGCTGTCTACCAACCTACTACCTATAATATTTTATATATACTCTGATTAATTATACAGTGGACCCCCGGTTCACGATATTAATCCATTCCTGAGAGCTCATCGTAAACCAAAATTATCGGAAAGCGAATCAATTTTCCCCCATAAGAAATAATGGAAATCAAAATAATCCGTGCAAGACACCCAAAAATATGAAAAAAAAAAACTTTTACCACATGAAATATTAGGTTTAATGCAATAGAATAATTACAATAACAATAGAATAATTGACACTTACCTTTAATGAAGATCTGGTGATGATTGATGGTATGGGAGGAGGGGATTGTGTTGAACCTATTGTTTAGAAGGGGAATCCCCCTCCATTAGGACTTGAGGTTGCTTTTTCTCTTGAGTAATGTAGGTCCTGCTTGGCAATTTCTTCCAAAACAGGCCTGTTTCATCACAATTAAACACTTGTTCAGGTTTCAATCCTTCAGCCTCTATGTACTCCTTGAATTCATGCACATATTTTTCAGCTGCTTTGTGGTCTGAACTGGCAGCCTCACCATGCCTAATCACACTATGTATGCTACTACGATTCTTAAATCTTTCAAACCAACCTTTGCTGGCCTTAAATTCACTCACATCACCACTAGTTGCAGGCAATTTCTTTACCAAATCGTCATGCAACTGCCTAGCCTTTTCACAAATGATCGCTTGAGAGATGCTTTCTCCTGCTATCTGTTTTTCATTTATCCACACCAATAACAGTCTCTCAACATTTTCTAACACTTGCGGTCGCTGTTTCGTAATCACAGTTGCACCTTTTGCAAGAACAGCTTCCTTGATTGCCGTTTTCCTGCTCACTATAGTAGAGATGGTTGATTGGGGTTTACTATACAACCTGACCAGCTCCGACACATGCACTCCACTTTTGTACTTTGCAATTATCTCTTTCTTCATTTCAATAGTCATTAGCACCCTTGGTCTCGAAGGGTTGGCAGTAGAAGCTCTTGGGGCCTATGGTGACTTATTTTGCAGAAATAAGCACCAAAAACAGTGATAATATGGAATGTACTGAATGTATATTTAGATGCACGCACATTGGCTGGCTTGTAAACACTGGCACACATGGGGCAGTTCAGGCCACACATGGACACGTCTCGTACGAATCGCATTGCATACCGGGTTTTGTAACTGGAACCGAGGCAAATTTTTGGCGATATGATGCATCGGTTACCAGATTTATCGGATACCGATAGCATCGCGAACCGGGGGTCCACTGTACTTGTGTATACCTGTACCTAAATAAACTTGCACACTGTGCTGGCATGCAGGTACACATTAAAATCAGTAAGAGTGTCTTATGTCTCGAGACGTCATATTAATAATGACAATAATCACCGAGTCTCATTAAATTTCGTATATTACGTTAATATACACATTTTCATTAATCCATCAACATTTTTTCAAAATTATATAATAAACATGATACATAACATGTAAAGATGATAATACACCCCGCAGTTTAATAAATAAACATAAATATGAGATGTGGCAGCCAGACGACTTGTATAAGTGACGGCGATAATAATATTTTCTCCAGTCCAACATACGAGAAAATTTTTTACTGGGGGGGGTAACTGTAGAAAATTATTTCTTTTGTATGTAAGTTTAAGTTTATTCAGGTATACACAAATAGTTACATAGATTATCATACATAGCAGCATGTGTGTAAAGTACCTAGGATAACCCTCACTCAGAGCATCATTTCTTCTAAAAATGGTGTTACGTGAGAATGGGAGTGTTCCTCTATTTATTCTACCATATCAATGTAGAGACAACTTGTACACAATGTAACTTGTACACAAACCGGACATGTACACCTGGTTTGTTTACAAAACTTGCGTTCGCCTGGTTTGTTTACATAACACTGCGCCTGTCCTCCCTCATGTACTCATTCCCTTTCATTTATTCGTTTTTATCTCGTTTACTCGCCTTTGACCCTACATTAAGACTAGATATTTTATGGTAAGTAATGAGTGAACTGTATATGCATTTTACCGCTCTGTGGTACTTAAATGTCATAGAATATTGTGTAGGTGGGGTGGCTTGGTATGGTAGCCTGGCTGGCTACCATACATACCACACCTGATTTCTTAAAATAAATACTACTCGTCTCACCCTAGATTAAGACTACAAATATTTTAAGGTAAGTAATGAGTGTACAGTGGACCCTCGGCTAACGATATTAATCCGTTCCCGAGAGCTCATCCTTAGACAAAATTATCGTTAGCCAAATTAATTTTCCCCATAAGAAATAATGGAAATCCAATTAATCCATTCCAGGCAGCCAAAAGTATTAAAAAAAATTTTTTTTTTTTTTCATGAAATGTACATTTCCCTACAAAGAAAGCAATGAGACATGCACAATAACTATATAAATAAATGTTAAAATAACACTTACCTATATTGAAGAGTATTGATGAGTGATGACACTGTTTTTCTTGAACACTCACGGATTTTCAGAGTGATACAAGAGTAAAGGCTTCACTTTACAATCCCCACTAGCATTACAACAAAACAAGAAAGTTAGCCTGTCTTTCATAGACTTGTATCCTGGGAGTGCCTTTTCCTCCTGAGTAATGTAGGTCCTGTTTGGCATTTTCTTCCAGAACAGGCCTGCTTCGTCACATTTGAACATTTGTTGGGGTTGGAATTTTTCAGTTTTGCTATGCCTTAATACACTGTGTATGCCACTACGATTCTTAAATCTCTCAAACCAACCTTTGCTGGCCTTAAATTCGCCAATATAAGCACTAGTTCCAGGCATTTTTTCCTGTTCACCTGGGTGTTAGTCGACTGGTGTGGGTCGCATCCTGGGGGATAAGATTAAGAACCCCAATGGAAATAAGTTACAGTCCTCGATGACTCGCTGACTTTCTTGGGTTATCCTGGGTGGCTAACCCTCTGGGGTTGTTTCTCGGTAATTGTTTCTCGTTAAGCCACACCAACAACAGTCTCTCCACATCTTTGAGTAGTACAGCTGATGGTGGTGCAGCAACAGCTGACGGTGGTGCAGCAACAGCTGACGGTGGTGCAGCAGCAGCTGACGGTGGTGGTGCAGCAGCAGCTGACGGTGGTGGTGCAGCAGCAGCTGACGGTGGTGGTGCAGCAGCAGCTGACGGTGGTGGTGCAGCAGCAGCTGACGGTGGTGGTGCAGCAGCAGCTGACGGTGGTGGTGCAGCAGCAGCTGACGGTGGTGGTGCAGCAGCAGCTGACGGTGGTGCAGCAGCAGCAGCTGACGGTGGTGCAGCAGCAGCAGCTGACGGTGGTGCAGCAGCTGACGGTGGTGGTGCAGCAGCAGCTGACGGTGGTGGTGCAGCAGCAGCTGACGGTGGTGGTGCAGCAGCAGCTGACGGTGGTGGTGCAGCAGCAGCTGACGGTGGTGGTGCAGCAGCAGCTGACGGTGGTGCAGCAGCAGCAGCTGACGGTGGTGCAGCAGCAGCAGCTGACGGTGGTGCAGCAGCAGCAGCTGACGGTGGTGCAGCAGCAGCAGCTGACGGTGGTACGATAGTATTTCTCACCCTCTTTACCACAGGGTTGGCACTAGAAGCTTTCTATGGGCCCAGGGTGACTTATTTAGCAGTTACAAGCACTATAAACAATGGAATAATACAAAATGTATTGAATGTATGCATGAAACTGGCCACCCTGGCTTATCAGCAATGACGGCAGGGCAGCTGAGGTGCTCAGGCTGGACGGACAGGTTCAGGACAAATCACATTGGGCGAGTTTTTTGTCGTTAGGCGGGCCAAAAAATTTTACGCTCAAATGCTTCATTAGGCAGATTTAACGTTACGCGATGCATTCGTTAGCCGAGGGTCCACTGTATTATATGTGTATTTTACTTTTTTATTGTTTTTTAAAGCCTAGCTCTATTTCTAACTTAATATATGTTAGTGTAAACTTGTTATCTAGTATTTGTATGCATTTTTAAGCGGAAAAAAGGGTGTTCCACTTGACGGCGACTTCCGCTTTACGGTGGTAGCCTGGAACCTAACCTGCCGTATAAGTGGAGCCCTACTGTACATGATAATATACTCTTGGAAGGTCCTGTAGGGATTGGTACCAAATCTGAACACTAAAATCACTCCCTATGAAAGCAAAAGACTCAGCAGGAGGTGCAACGTTTCCCCGATGAAAAGCAGGGGCGCCACGAGTACACCAAGAGACAACACAGTAAGTGTCCGGGGCCCAAGACTGTTCAGTTGCCTCCCAGCATACATAAGGGGGATTACCAGTAGACCCCTGGCTATCTTCAAGAAGGCACTGGACAGGCACCTAAAGTCGGTACCTGACCAACTGGGCTGTGGTTTGTATGTCAGCTTGCGTTCAGTCAGCAGTAACAGCCTGGTTGATCAGACCCTGATCCACCATGAGGCCTGGTCTCAGACCGGGCTGTGGGGGTGTTGACCCCCAAAACTCTCTCCAGGTACTTTACAACAGCAAATCCATCATCTTAATTCGCTTGTATCTATCATGCTTATAGAAGCCTGCTGGATGCACAAACCCCTAAAAATTTAATCCTCTTTTATACCCTCCAACTGCTCCTGGGGCAACACTTATTCCTCCTACTGTCCACCTCAGATGTATTCACCTGTTTATAGTTACAGGGGTTAGTTCTTAGATTCTGGATCTGTTTCTTAACTTCTCATTCTCCAGATTCATATCCTCATAACCTCGTGGGCCCTATCATGTTTGCTCTTAAAACTGTGGGAGCCTTTCTCTACCACTTCCTCACCAAGATCATTACATTTCCCAACCACTCTAAGGCTGAAGAAATACAGTACTTGCTTATATCCCTGTGGCTCATCTGTGCCTTGAATTTCCAGCTGTGACCTCTAGTTTCCATTTCTCACCTCTCAAACCTTATCAGTTTCCCACTGAGTACGGTGGTCCCTCGTTTATCGTCGTTAATCCGTTCCTGGAAGTGCGACGATTATCGAAATAGACGATTTTCAAATCAATTTCCCCGTAAGAAATATTGTGAATACAATTAATCCGTTCCTGACACCTAGAAGTATTAAAACAAAAATTTTTTTTATATAAAATGTAGATGTAGTACATAAACAATACAATGGGACATGATGAATGAAACATTAACAGCATAACACTTACCTTCATTGGTGATTCTTCTTAGTGTATGGAAGACTGGAGGAGAGAGATTGGATCAGTTACTGTTTGGAAGGGAAATCCCCTTCCATCAACACCTCGGGTACCAAGTCCTTTTCTGGGGTTACTTCTCTTCTCTGTTTCTTAATGCCACTAGGACCAGCTTGAGTCACTGGAGTCCTGTCTCACAAAAAAAGTGTCCAGAGAGCTCTGTTTCTGGCATATCTTTAAAACTTCCCTAAAATGGGTCAAGACTTGTCACTGTACAAGTTGCTGATATGGCTTGCAACATCCTTCTTAGGGTGATGTTTCTCCATAAATCTTTCCATTCTACTCCACATTTCAAAAATCTCCTTAACCCTTTGACTGTCGCGGCCGTATATATACGTTTGCGAGGTACCGTGTTTGACGTATATATACTCATAAATTCTAGCGGCTTCAAATCAGGCAGGAGAAAGCTAGTAGGCCCACATGTGAGAGAATGGGTCTGTGTGGTCAGTGTGCACCACATAAAAAAAATCCTGGAGCACGCAGTGCATAATGAGAAAAAAAAAAACTCCGACCGTTTTTTTTAATTAAAATGCCGACTTTGTGGTCTATTTTCGTATAGTATTTGTGGTTGTATTCTCGTTTTCTTGGTCTCATTTGATAGAATGGAAACTATATTATAGAAATGGAGGTCATTTT
Organism: Cherax quadricarinatus; assembly: GCF_038502225.1. Lineage (NCBI taxonomy): Eukaryota > Metazoa > Arthropoda > Malacostraca > Decapoda > Parastacidae > Cherax > Cherax quadricarinatus. The sequence goes on along the minus strand of NC_091302.1, from coordinate 39,698,407 downwards.
GATTAATTTTACTATAAAAAGAACCTGGAAATGGAGCACAAAGTACAGGAAATGTTTGATTTTTGCCGATGTTCAAAAGTAAACAAATGATGTCATTGTCCAATAAATGTCCAAAGAGCCATTCTAATACGCAGTCATGAATGGGTTGATGTAATTTTTACAATTATTACAGTATTGCAGTAGTCTGCATAACAGTAAATCTTCTATTTTTTGTTTGAATAAAATTTCAAAATAAAAAGCAAGAGTAATATCACAGGGACCTGGAGACATGACTGATGAACAAAGAAAATGTTATTTTATAGCCAGGAATGTCTGCATTGTTCATTCTGGACCTTATTTTGAAATTGTCGTATTTTTTAATTTTCGTGAAATTGGCCAAATTGCAAATTTCTGACCATGTTATTGGGTAGTTCAAATCGGTAAATGGGAAGTTTCTTGTACTCAATCGATAGCAAAAATAGAGTTCTGAAGAAATAGTTATGAGTTTGGTTGACTGGAATAACGGAATTAGCCGAAAATAGGGCTCAAAGTGGGCGAAATTGCCGATTTTTAAATATCGCCGAAGTCGCTAAATTCGCGAGAGCGTAATTCCGTCAGTTTTCCATCAAATTTCGTTTTTTTGGTGTCTTTACAATCGGGAAAAGATTCTCTATCATTTCATAAGAAAAAATATTTTTTTTTTTTTTTTAAATTTTGCGACACCAGGAGACACCTCAGGATTTAAGGTTGTGACAGTCAAAGGGTTAATTTCTGAAGAAGGCACCTTCTTCCATCTCTCTTCCTCCTCCTCTGCAGCAAGATTCTGAGCTGCGATCTGTTGCTGTTCCTGCTGAAGCTCTTGCAGCTCCTCAGTGGTTAGCTCTTCGTTGTGGTCCTCCACCAACTCTTCCACAGCCTCCAGACTCGCATTAAACCCCATGGAACTCCCCAATGCCACAATAGATTTCACAACTGACACAGGCTCATCAGGGTCAGCCATAAACCTTTCAAAATCCCTCTTGTGGACACAATCTAGCCACAATTTTCTCCAAGCAGCAACAGCTTCCTTGATTTCCTTTTTCTTTGCCATGATGGAAGATATGGTTGTATGGGGTTTGTTATACATCCTGGCCAGTTCAACCACACGTACCCCACTTTCATATTGTTCAATGATGTTTTTCTTAAATTCAATCGTATTTCTCACCTTCTTTACCAAAGGCTTGGCACCAAGAGTTTTCTTTGGAGCCATGGTAGCTTATTTAGCACTTGCAAGCGCTAAAATGAATGGAATATCATGAAATATTTCGTATGAGCAAGTGCGGAGACCATTGCTCACTGGTAAACAATGGCACACTGGCTGGGAAGGGAGGCCGAGGCGGCTCTGAGCCGTGAGTACGCGTCCAGGATGAACGACGATTATCGAGGGACCACTGTATGTATTTTGTTTCCACTGAATCTTCTGTCCTTCAGTGTCATTAGATTACATGCCATTAGTCTGGCCTTGTAGCTCATGCCTCTTTAACTCAGGAACAAACTTTGTTGCATACTTCACTTTGTCCAGTTTCTTAATGTTTTTTTTTTTTTGTAGGTGCAGATTCCATACTGGTGCTGCATACTCCAAGATGGGCCAGATGTATGTTGTATAAAGGGATAACTGTTGAGATACCTGAAGGCTACTTAGATTTACCAGACAAGCATTGGCTGTAGAGGTTATTCAGCTGATGTGAGCCTCTGGTGATATACTGGCTACTGTGTTCACCCCCCCCAAGGTGAGCACAGTAGCCAGTATATCACTCTTGGAGTGAATCATGCAGCCTCTGTTTCCCTAGTCTATACCCTATTTCAAGTCTTGCTTCTTCCTCAATGTTTGTGACTTTGCATTTACTTTGGCTAAAAGCAGCCACTTACCTAACCAATCTTGTAATTTGTCCAGATCCCTTTGGAGCCTTTCCTTGCCATTGTCTGTTATTATTCTCATCAGTTTTACATTATCAGCAAACAATGATGTCTGAATCAACCCCATCTTCAATATCATCCACATACACCAGAAACAGTACTGATCCTTGTGGAACCTAAGTAATTACTCTTCCCCATTCTGACCTCTTTCCTGACATTACTTTTTTCTTCCTTTCCCTAAGCTACTCTGATCCACTGGAATATGTGCCCTGGTTTTTACCGCCTTCATATGAAGTTTTTGGGTCAGTTTCTCGTGGGGTACAGTCTCAGGTGTCTTCATGCAGTCTACCCAAACTTCTCTTAGTGCACTTCTGTTACCTTTCATAAAACTCCAGAGTTAATAAAAGATTTGCCATCCATAAACCTGTTTTCCACGTGATAATTTTTCTTCATTGCCTTCCAATTTATGCATGTCAAAGAAACTGGTCTGTAGTTTAATTCCTCCTCTCTCCTTAACCCTTTCAGGGTCCCCAGGTCCTCTCCCAGACTTGTTCTCAGGGTTGCCCAAATTTCAAAAAAAAAAATTATTATTATTTCTTATGAAAAGATAGAGAATCTTTTCCCGATCATAATGCCACCAAAAGTATGAAATTTGATGGAAAACTTATGGAATTATGCTCTTGCGAAATTAGTGGTCTCGACGATGTTTACGCATTGGCAATTTTGCCCACTTTGAGTCCTATTTTCGGCCAATTCCAGTGTACTAGTCAACAAAAATCATGACTATTTCACTAGAACTCCATTTTTTTTTCTATCGAATGAGTACAAGAAACCACCCATTTACCAATTTCAACTATCCAATACAGTGGTCAGAATTTGCCAATTTCACACAAATTTCAAAAGATGCCAATTTCCAAATAGGGTCCAGAATAAACAAAGACATTCCTGGCACTAAAATAACATTTCCTCTGTTCATTAGTCGCGTCCCCACGCCCCTCTTACATTCTTTTGCTTTCCACTTTGAATTTTTATTCTCACAAAAAATAGAAGATTTACTGTTATGCAGACTACTGCATTAGTGTAGAAATGGTATAAATAATATCGGCGCACTTGTGAAAGAATATTAGACTCACCAGTTGACGTGTATTGGACGCTTAGCATGATTTGTTTACTTTTGAACTTTGGTAAAAATCAAACATTTCTGCTACTTTGAGCTCAATTTCAAGGTACTTTTCATTGTAAAAACCAGTCAAAATCATCTCAATTTCTGTAATATGTCTTCCATTCTATAAAATGAGACCAGGAAAACTAGAATACAACAATAAATACCATACGAAAATACAGTGCAAAGTCTTTGTTTTAATCCAAAAACACGGTCAAAGTTTTTTTTTCTCATTACGCACTGTGTGCTGCAGTATTTTTTTTATACTGTGCACACTGACCACATAGACCCATTCTTTCATATGTAGGCCTACCAGCTTTCTCTCGCTAGATTTGAGGGCGCTAGAATTTAGGCGTACTAGTACGTCAAAAACCCTGGTGCGTAAGCCGTACTAGTACAGTACTAGTATAGGGACTATGCAATTTTCCTGATCTCTGGTAATGGTCCCATAACCATTGACCTATTGTAGACCATAGCTAGTGCTTTAGACGGTGCTTTTGCACCCCCTCGTAGAATCCATGGTGACATGCTATCAGGCCCCATTGTCTTTGTATTTGGGTCTGTCAGGAGTTTCTTTACCTCTTTTTTTTTTTTTTTTTTTTTTTTTTTGTTTTTGTTTTTTTTTTTTTCGCCGGTATTCTCCCGGCCCGGGTCTTTTCCAAGTAGTGGTGACCCGGCCTTGGCTCCCTATCTGGGGAGTGTCTCGAGACTTAAGTCTCCCATGGGAGGAGGTACAAGTACCTCCTTATCTTTGGGACCAAGTGTCCCCAGGCCTAGCCACATTCCCCGCCCTCACGGGGCTCGTAGGAAGAAGCTAGGCCTCTGGTCTGCCATCTACCCCGCCTCAAAGGGGCTTGTGGGGATGGCAGTCTTATGAGCTGCAGATGGTAGCAAGCTCAGGCCTCTTTACCTCTTTCTTTGTGTGGATGGCATTCAGTACTGGTTGACGCTCCCTGTTCCTTAGTTTCTCTGGTATTGCCCCAGTTCCACTGAGAAGACCTATTGACACTTGTTTTATCAGCACTTTTACAGACTTCCTTGTTTGTGAGCTCTCCTTCCTCAGTCAAATTACCCGGTCCTTTATTGTGCCGTCTGTGACTGAAGTAGTTTTGGTTCAGACTTGGCTTTTGGTTGTATGTCATTCTCAAATAGTCTCTCAGCCACTCTCCTTACACTAGCATATTCTTTTCTGGCCAAACTGCTCGCTGCTGTTCCTGTCTGAACTTTTCTTTCTGTATTTTTTCTACTTTTGCCCCTTTTTTTTTCCTCACTGGATCTCTGGTTAAACCAAAGGCTGTGTCTTCGTTGTTTCTGCATCTTCATCTTGGTATGAAGGTCTCAGCTTCCTGCATTTTGCAGCTAGGTACTCCGTCATTCACTGACTTATCTTCCAATTAACTGTTCCAGTCAGCTGCATTCAAGAAGTCTCTCAACCCTTCAGAATATACCCTTCTAAGTCTGGCTTTTTGTGCCTTCACCTACTGTACTACCCTCCACTCTACCTTTGGTTCCATTAAGTACTCTAGGTTCAGGACTCCAAAATCAATAGTGCCCAGAGGGCTCTCATATTTACCCCTGTCAGATGTACCTACGGTAAACACTAAGACCATTTTTGCTGGCTCATGTTCTGCTTCCCAAAGCTTTTCGTTAACATGGCAACTCGAAAAGTTTTCTCTGATCACCTCCAACTTGTAACCCTCAAGTCACTGCAGCAAGGCAGTGGCTTGAGGCATAAAGCCTCTAAACTTCTTTTAGTAACCTACCTCCTATTCCATATATTTGTACCATCTGCCACATGGCTCTCCTATCCACCCTATCATATGCCTTCTCTGAATCCGTAAATGCAACAAATGACTCTGCCCTCATCTAAGTACTGCTTGCTTATTGGCTTAAATGTAAACACTTGGTTCACACATCCCTTAGCTTCCCTAAATCCTACCTACTCCTCTGCAATCTTACTTGCCTTAACCCTAACCCCCTTTCAATAATTCTTCTGCGAGCCTGACCTGACACGTGGATGTATACAGTAGGGCCCCACTTACACAGCAGATTAGGTTCCAGGCTACCACTGGAAAGCGGACATCACCAGAAAGCAGAACGCCATTTTTTTCCACTTATAAATGATATGAATGCCAGATAATTCATTTACACTAACATATATTAAGTTAGCAATTGAACTAGGCATTAAAAAACAATAAAAATTAAAATACACATGCAGTACACTCATTACTTACCTTAAAATATTTGTAGTCTTAATGTAGAGTCAGAGATGAGTAGTATTTATTATAAGAGGTCAGGTGTGGTAGGTATGGCCACCCCCACCCCACACTTACGTAATATACATTTAAAGCACCCTAGATCAATAAAATGCATATACAGTACACTCGTTACTTATGTTCAAATATCTGTAGTCTTAATGTAAGGTGAGAGGTGAGTAAACAAGATGAAACTAATAAACAAAGAGAGATAACAAGTAAATGAGTGAGGACAGAGACGCAGAGTATGTAAACAAGCAGACGAACACATCTGGTTATGGTTAATACACGTTCTTTTTTCATGTTTGTGAAGTTTATACTCTAAGACAAACACCTTGTATTGTGTACAAGTTGTCTCCATGTTGGTACATTAAATTAAATAGAGCAACACTCCCATTCTCATGTAATACACCATTTTTAGAAGGAATGATGCTCCTGAGTGAAGGCATACAAAAGGAATACTTTTTTACAGTTACTCCCAGTAATACTGTTGTGTACACATTTTCTTTGGTGTTGAACTACAGAAAACTTTATTCTTTCCGACACTCCAACAAGACGACTGGAAAACATCTCGTATTTATGTTAATTTATTCTACTGTGGGTGTATTTATCGTGTTTATATATTACGTAGCGTGTTTCTTATATAATTTTGAAAAAAATATCGTAGATGGATTAATCAAAATGTCTATATTAACATAATACATGACATTGTGCCTCAGTGGGTTTTTTTTTTTTTTTTTTTTTTTTTTTTTTTTTTTTTTTTTTTTTTTTTTTTTTTTTTTTTTTTTTTTTTTTTTTTTTTTAAATCACACTGGCCGATTCCCACCAAGGCAGGGTGGCCCGAAAAAGAAAAACTTTCACCATCATTCACTCCATCACTGTCTTGCCAGAAGGGTTCTTTACACTACAGTTTTTAAACTGCAGCATTAACACCCCTCCTTCAGAGTGCAGGCACTGTACTTCCAATCTCCAGGACTCAAGTCCGGCCTGCCGGTTTCCCTGAACCCCTTCATAAATGTTACTTTGCTCACACTCCAACAGCATGTCAAGTATTAAAAACCATTTGTCTCCATTCACTCCTATCAAACACGCTCACGCATGCCTGCTGGAAGTCCAAGCCCCTCGCACACAAAACCTCCTTTACCCCCTCCCTCCAACCTTTCCTAGGCCGACCCCTACCCCGCCTTCCTTCCACTACAGACCGATACACTCTTGAAGTCACTCTGTTTCGCTCCATTCTCTCTACATGTCCGAACCACCTCAACAACCCTTCCTCAGCCCTCTGGACAACAGTTTTGGTAATCCCGCACCTCCTCCTAACTTCCAAACTACGAATTCTCTGCATTATATTCACACCACACATTGCCCTCAGACATGATATCTCCACTGCCTCCAGCCTTCTCCTCGCTGCAACATTCATCACCCATGCTTCACACCCATATAAGAGCGTTGGTAAAACTATACTCTCATACATTCCCCTCTTTGCCTCCAAGGACAAAGTTCTTTGTCTTCACAGACTCCTAAGTGCACCACTCACCCTTTTCCCCCTCATCAATTCTATGATTCACCTCATCTTCATAGACCCATCCGCTGACACGTCCACTCCCAAATATCTGAATACATTCACCTCCTCCATACTCTCTCCCTCCAATCTGATATTAATATACGATATCTTCAAGACTAATAAGACACTTAGTGATTTTAATGCGTACCTGCATGCCAGCACAGTTTGTAAGTTTATTTAGGTACAGGTACACAGTAATATTTAGTGAAGGGATTCAGGGAAACCGGTTATTTTCATATAGTCGGACTTGAGTCCTGAAAATGGGAAGTACAATGCCTGCACTTTAAAGGAGGGGTTTGGGATATTGGCAGTTTGGAGGGATATGTTGTGTATCTTTCTACGTATGTGCTTCTAAACTGTTGTATTCTGAGCACCTCTGCAAAAACAGTGATAATGTGTGAGTGTGGTGAAAGTGTTGAATGATGATGAAAGTATTTTCTTTTTGGGGATTTTTTCTTTTTTCGGTCACCCTGCCTCGGTGGGAGACGGCCGACTTGTTGAGAAAAAAAAAAAAACAAAAAAAACACATTAGACCTACCAGCCAAGTAATCAGATGGGTTGCTGAAATTCCTTTTTAGCTTTTAGGTTGGAGGGAGGGGGTAAAGGAGGTTTTGTGGGCGAGGGGCTTGGATTTCCAGCAAGCATGCGTGAGCTTGTTAGATATGAGTGAATGGAGATGAATGGTTTTTGGGACCTGACTAGCTGTTGTAGTGTGAGCAGGGTAATATTTTGTGAAGGGATTCAAGGAAACCGGTTAGCTGGACTTGAGTCCTGGAAATGGGAATACAATGTGTGTACTTCAAAGGAGGGGTTTAGTATATTGGCAGTTTGGAGGGACGTTAAACTGCCGTATCTGAGTGCCTCTGTAAAGACAGTGATTATGTATGGGTGATGGTGAAAGTGTTGAATGATGATGAAAGTTTTTTCTTACTGGGTTTTTCTTTTTGGGTCATCCTGCCTTGGTGAGAGACAGCCAAGGTGTTGGAAAAAAAAAAAGATACACTTCTTTCTTTCAACACACCGGCCGTATCCCACTGAGGCGGGGTGGCCCAAAAGGAAAAACGAAAGTTTCTCCTTTCAAATTTAGTAATGTATACAGGAGAAGGGGTTACTAGCCCCTTACTCCCGGCATTTTAGTCGCCTCTTACAACACGCATGGCTTACGGAGGAAGAATTCTGTTCCACTTCCCCATGGAGATAAGAGGAAATAAACAAGAACAAGAGCTAGAAAGAAAATAGAAGAAAACCCAGAGGGGTATGTATATATACGCTTGTACATGTATGTGTAGTGTGACCTAAGTGTAAATAGAAGTAGCAAGACGTACCTGAAATCTTGCATGTTCATGAGACAGAAAAAAGGACACCAGCAATCCTACCATCATGTAAAACATTTACAGGCTTTTGTTTTACACTCACTTTGTAGGACGGTAGTACCTCCCTGGGCGGTTGCTGTCTACCAACCTACTACCTAGGAAAAGATACACATAAGTATAATTATCAGAGTACTACAGTGGACCCTCGGTTATCGGCTGTAATCCGTTCCAGAAGCTCGGCCTAAAACCGAAATGGCCAAAAACCGAATTAATGCAAATACAATTAATCCATTCCAGACAATGATGTTCACAAAAAAAATAATTTTTTTAACACTTTAATCAGAATTGCATACCTTTATTGAAGACTAATGCTGGCTTCTGTGATGCCTGCTACACTCCCTGCATGCCTGCTACACTCCCTGCATGCCTGCTACACTTCACGCTTAAATTCCATGGTGTTTCTCACTTTCTTTACTACAGGAACTTTACTAGGAACTTTCTTTGGAGCCATGGTTACTTATTTTGGAGTTGCACTGCAGAAAAAAAAAAAAGGAAAACAAGCGAAATGTTTGGATGTATGAGCAGAAGCTTCCTCAGACACACGGCCAGACTTGACGCACAAGCAGCCCCATCCAGCAGATGGATGCATCCGAAATGGCTGATCACCGAAATAACGGCCAATCACCGGGAGAAGAAAAACCGGCCGATGACCGAGCTGGCCAATAACAAGAACGGCCAATATCTGAGGATCCACTGTATATATAAAATAACTTCAAAACACTTGAAATTTTGGAAAGTTTCCAGACATAATGGAGAGTCATGATCACAGAGAATGTAAACAAAGTGGGTGGGGCACATTAACGGTGTTAGAAAGTCAGGTGGGGGAGGCGTATAAAGAGTTTTGGTCATAATTTGAAATGTCCATATTAGCAGTATGCCGTAAAGTGTGACCCTACTGTACTCTTGAATTTTGAGTACCAAGTATTAACCCTCTAACTGTCCAAATGTAGATCTACGTTCGCTCGTGTAGCGCTCCAAAAGTAGATCTACATTTTTTTTTTTTTTTTTTTACATTCTTTCTTAGGGAGAAAAATCAAGGTCAGAGCGCTACGCACGCAAACGTAGATCTACGTTTGGACATTTAAGGGTTAGACTAACCTATTTACAACTAAATAATTGTGTTTAATGAAAGGTCTAGGCATTTAACCCGTAAACAGTCCAAGCAGATCTACGTTCACGTGTGTAGTGCTACAAAAGTAGATCTACGTTTTTTTTTTACACATTTTCAAATGTAAAAAAAACAAAGATCTACTTTTTTTACATACTTTCAAATGTTGAAAAAACGCATATACAGGTCTCCCTCAACTTTCGCGAGGGTTAGGGGATCAAGAGCCTCGCGAATGTTGAAAAACCGTGAATGTTTGGTGCCCCAATATATTGTAGGGAAATATAATACAATACTGCTTCCTTAACTTGTTGAACCATGGACAATCATAAAATACATGAAAACGTCGTAAATTGTACTAAATATATGCATGTTATCCTTTAATAACATGTATGTTATTAAATACCATTGCCTCCACCACTTCCTCAACCACTTCCTCAACCACTGCGAGTCCCTACTACCCTCCCTCTGACCCCGCAACTGGCAGCCAGCCCTCCCACCACTCAGTGTGGTGAGTGTTTTGTTTGTTCATTATTTGCTATTAAACTACAGTATAAATAATGTCAACCCATTCATGACTGCATATTGGAATGGCTATTTGGAAAGGTATTAGACGGTGACATCATGTGTTTACTCTTGAACACAGCAAAGAATCGAACATTTCTGCTACTGCTAATAATAACAATAGTAATAATAATAATAATAATAAATACGATATAATTGAAGAAGGAAATTGTACAAAAATATGAGGGAGTGGTTGACACATCGTCAACTGTTTATGCTGGAGTGAGCATTAGTCTCCGTGCTCTTCCAAACATTTCACAATAATTCAGCGGTTGAGGCAGTGGTATTTAATAACATATATGTTATAAATAATAATAGTACATATTATTAATAACATGTATTATTATTATTATTAACATGTATGCCTCAACCGCTGCCTCAACCGCTGCCTCACTCACTGCCTCACTCACTGCCTCAACTGCTGCCTCAACTGCTGCCTCAACCACTGCCTCAACCACTGCCTCTACCACTGCCTCTACCACTGCCTCTACCACTCCAGTCGCACTCAATCTACAAGCACCAAACAAAATGAATTATTGTGAAATGTTTGGAAGAGCAGGGAGACTAATGTTCACTCCAGCATAAACAGTCACACTGACGATGTGTCAACCACTCCCTCCTATTTTTGTACAATTTCCTTCTTCAATTATATCGTATTTATTATTATTATTATTATTATTATTATTATTATTATTATTATTATTATTATTATTACTACTACTATTACTACTACTACTAATATTATTATTATTAGCTGTAGCAGAAATGTTTGATTCTTTGCTGTGTTCAAGAGTAAACACATGTCACCATCTAATACCTGTCCGAATAGCCATTCCAATATGCAGTCATGAATTGGTTTACATTATTTATACTGTAGTTTAATAGCAAATAATGAACAAACAAATCACTCGCCACTTGAGTGGTGGGAGGGCTGGCTGCCAGTTGCCGGGGTCGGAGGGAGGATAGTAGGGACTCGCAGGTGGCGGGGAAACTTAAATATGATTTGGTGGCTGGGAATTTGGTGGCTGGAAATTTGGCAGTTGGGAATTTGCGAATGTGTGAAGCCCGTGAAAGTTGAAAACGTGAATGTTGAGGGAGACCTGTATACGTTTGGACTGTTTACGGGTTAAGAGTTGTACCAGGAAGGTTCTTACCAAGACTTACAATAACCTTCCCAACCCTGATTTTCTGTACGAGATAGGGTACTTGAGCCCTTGTACTTGACATAACTTGTTTAAGAGTACATTGAGAAACTGGTTTTCTCTAAAATAATTGGTATTTTCTTTGTATTGGTTAGTAGGTTTGAATTGTAGAGGTGGAAAGTACAGTGCCTGTATTCTGGAGGAAGGGTTGGTATATTGCTGTTTGTTGTATAACTGGAGTTATGATGTCCATACACTTTTTAAAAAGACAACTAGGAAATGAGTAATGGTGATTGTTTTAAGGGCCATTCTGCCTTGTTGATAAATATCAGTGCATTTCCAAAAAGTTTATCTTTTCAACATTCCAATCATATCTAGTTTTTAAATTATTTTTTCTACAGCTGAAGGCTTTCAAAAGGCAACAACGGATGATAAAGAACAGAGAATCTGCAAGTCTTTCACGAAAAAAGAAAAAAGAATATCTAACTGCCCTTGAAGGAAACATTACTGATCTTCAAAAAGAAAACCAAAAGTTAAAAGAGGTAAGCAATATTTATTAGATTTTAAATACCATAGTGTGCAAGGCTTTCTTCCATGATATAGTATGGACATGTTTTAATTTAGTAGAACTGTCAGTCAAATGACTGGTAAAAAAATTTGTTTTTATTCTCTTCTAAATTCATATAGTATAATTAGGCCCATTATTGGTATTCTCTCCTTCCCCTCTTTACCTATTACTGCAGGTCCGCCATCACAAATCCGGCAATCAGTTATTCGGTTCCTTCAGTTATTCAGCACTAATTTTGGCTAGCATAATTTCAAATTTCCAGGATCACCACACCAACCTGCTGGTACTGTTTGGTGGTGCTACTTGCTGCATAAGTCATTCCAATTTCTTTCTCCATTTATTGTTTTAACCTGCTTACTTTTAGCCCTAGCCATGGTTCCATTGAATAAAAGAAATGCTTCTCATTATGTAAAGCACCTACACAGTACATTATCCATTAACCCTTAAACAGTCCAAACGTATATATACGTTTTTTCAACATCTGAAAGTATGTAAGAAAATGTAGATCTTCTTTTTTGTTTCACATCTGAAAACGTGTAAAAAAAAACTTTTATCTACTTTTTTTTTTATATATATATATATATATATATATCTTTCTTCTTTCAACACACCGGCCGTATCCCACCGAGGCGGGGTGGCCCAAAAGGAAAAACGAAAGTTTCTCCTTTTACATTTAGTAATATATACAGGAGAAGAGGTTACTAGCCCCTTGCTCCCGGCATTTTAGTTGCCTCTTACAACACGCATGGCTTACGGAGGAAGAATTCTGTTCCACTTCCCCATGGAGATAAGAGGAAATAAACAAGAATAAGAACTAGAAAGAAAATAGAAGAAAACCCAGAGGGGTGTGTATATATGTGCTTGTACATGTATGTGTAGTGTGACCTAAGTGTAAGTAGAAGTAGCAAGACGTACCTGAAATCTTGCATGTTCATGAGACAGAAAAAAGGACACCAGCAATCCTACCATCATGTAAAACAATTACAGGCTTTCGTTTTACACTCACTTGGCAGGACGGTAGTACCTCCCTGGGCGGTTGCTGTCTACCAACCTACTACCTATAATATATATATATATATATAGTTTATATGTATATATATATATATATATGTATTTAAATATATTTAATATATATATATATATATATATATATATATATATATATATATATATATATATATATATATATATATATATTTTTTTTTTTATATTTGAAAATATGTAAAAAAAAAAAAAAAGTAGATCTACTTTTGTAGCACTATGCAGGAGAATATGCTTTATTATTATGCTAATATCAACACTACAGCTTATTTGCCTATCACAATTGATCTAATGTGACATAATAAACAATATAAATAACATAAAACATGTTAAATACTCCAGAATGAATAATTGGCATAACACCGAGCAGTTTGACAGAGGTATGAAGAGGATATGGTATACAAATATCATTCTCCTATCCCTGTCTTGGGGGTTTATATTAGAGAAAACAGAGTGTAACATAGGGCTAACTGTGATATACACTCGTACTGCACCATAAACCTGAAACAAAAAAATTATTTTCTCTATATAGATTATCACACATAGCAGCATATGTGTAGAGAACCTAGGATAACCCAAAAAAGTCAACCTGGCATATTTTTAGTACCTGGCTTGGGTTAGCCATATATGATTTTTGGTAAATAGTATTCGATTCCCAGCCAGGGTAGAAACATTAGGCATGTTTCTTTACACCTGTTGTCTGTTTACCCATCAGTAAATGAGTACCTGGGTGTTAGCCGACTAGTGTGGGTGTTATCCTGGGACACTGACATACTACTATATAGTATGTCAGTATAGTATAGTATGACATCAGTGACATACTACTATATAGAAAGCCGCATAACAAGCGGCATTCTATATAGTAGTATGTCACTGATGTCAGCTAGGCCTGTATACCTTGTACATGTAGTAAATATATTATTATTATTATTATTATTATTACTATTATTATTATTATTATTACTATTTTCTCAGTTGTTTGTTGGGTTATCTTGTTCAAACTTGGTCAATGTATGATGGAAAGATACTTCTTAACGTACACCAAAATTGAAATAAATCGGACCATAAATAGCGAAGTTCACTTCTCAGCCATTAGCAGCCACTTAGCGTTATATTTTTGTATGTTTTTTATGGTTATGTTCTCATTTTTCGGTCTCATTTGATAGAATGAAAGATGTGTTACAGAAATAGATATGATTTTGATTGCTTTTATGACGAAAAGTACCTTGAAATTGTGCTCACAGTAGCGAAAATGTCCGCCTGCCAGTCCAAATTCCAATGCAGAGTCAAGAATGTGTTGACATTATTTATACAATTATTACAATAATGCAGCAGTCTGCATAACAGAATTTTTTTTTTTTTTTTTTTTTTTTTTTTTTTTTTTTTTTTTTTTTTTTTTTTTTTTTTTTTTTTTTTTTTTTTTTGAGAATAAAAATTCCAAATGGTAAGCAAGAGTGATATAAGAGGGGCCTGTAGCCATGACTAATGAACAGAGAAAATGTTATTTTAGTCCCAGGAATGTCTATATTGTTTATTCTGGACCCTATTTTGAAATTGGCATCTGTTGAAATTTGTGTGACATTGACCAAATTGCCAATTTCTGACCACTTTATTGAGTGGTTGAAATAAGTGAATGGGGGTTTCTCAGTTGACAGACTAGAAGTAAATAAGTTTATTCAGGTATACACAGATAGTTACATAGATTATCATACATGTATGTATGATAATCTATGTGACTATATGTATAGAGAACCTAGGATAACCCAGAAAAGTCAGACAAAGTGACTTATTTCCAGTACCTGGCTTGGGCTTGCCATATATGATTTTTGGTAAATATTTTTTTTTTCTCTCGGTTGTTTGTTGGGCTATCTCATTGAAACTTGGGGAATGTATGATGGAAAGATGCTTCTTAACGTACAACAAAAAATAAAAAAGACGGACGATAAATAAGGGAGTTCACTTCTCAGCCATTAGCCGCCTCTTTGCAGTATATTTTCGTATGGTTTTTATGGTTGTATTCTCATTTTTTTTGGACTCATTTGATAGAATGGAAGATATATTACAGAAATAGACATGATTTTGATAGCTTTCATGACGAAAAGTACCTTGAAATTGAGCTCAAAGTAGCAGAAATGTTCGATTTTTGCTGATGTTCAATGAACTTTGTGTAAATAAAGTTAGTTAATTTTATTAAGTGTATTCTAACCTAACCACTCTGTAATCCGGCAAACTCGGTAATCCAGCACACTATAGGTCCCAATGATGCCGGATTTGTGATGAAGGACCTGTATATCCAACTCACTGGTATTGGCTTCGAAGTAATTTTTACATTTGTCTCCCCATTTTTAGAGATGCATCTTTCTTTCAAGAAACCAGCCATATCCAACCGAGGCACGATGGCCCAAAAAGAACGAGAGTTTCTCTTTTTAAATTTAGTAATTTATACAGGAGTAGGGGTTACTAGCCCCTTCCTCCCGGCATTTTAGTCGCCTCTTAAAACACGCATGGCTCACGGAGGAAGAATTCTGTTTTTAGATACATAGCTGTATGTAGGTAGTAGGTTGGTAGACAGCAACTGCCCAGGGAGGTACTACCGTCCTGCCAAGTGAATGTAAAACAAAAGCCTGTATTTGTTTTA
>NC_091302.1:39665620-39678120 GCF_038502225.1 Cherax quadricarinatus | reverse complement strand
AATCTTCATACATGCATGAGTGATTCTTTAATATGGAGGAGATACAGTATTGCATCCGTAATATGAAGAATATTCTGTACGGGTTGAAATTTCTTTGCCTAGTGGAGGGTAAATATGCAGTTGCTTCTTTTATTAGTGCTGCTATAAAACCTTAAGAAAAAGTGGGATTAAAGAAAAACAAAAAATCTTTTGTCATGCAGTTTTTTCTAATCATCAAATTTAATATTGTCAAACCTACACTCTTTCCGGAGTCGATCAACTCGTGTGTGTGTGTGTGTGTGTGTGTGTGTGTGTGTGTGTGTGTGTGTGTGTTACCATTTGGTCCTTGGCACATGTCTTTTACACAGCAGGCCTGTTGTATGTGTATGCATGTGTGTGTCTGTGTGTGCATGCATGCGTGCGTGTGTGTGAGTGCGCACATGTGTGCATGAGTGCGCACATGTGTGCGTGAGTGCGCGTGCATGTGTGTATGTGCGTGAGTGCGTGTGTGCGCGAGTGCGCGTGTGTGCCTGCATGTGTGCGTGTGCACACTAATTTTTGCAGTACTTTTTTTGCTGGATTAATAACGCCCTCCTATGCCTCTTCTGCATTACATTCAGCACTTTTTTTTTTTGTAGGATTAAGATAAAATCAACAGATACTGCATAAATTGCAGCTAATTTATGCATAATACCTATGGCACTTAGGCTTACTTGTGGTTTATAAATGATGACTTTAGGTGAAAAGGAAAGTGGAGTTGAGCTACAGCAATGGTGAGTATTTAGTGTGACTACAAAAGGTTTTTTTTTTTTTTTCCTATAACTAGTTTATTATGTAATAAGTGCACAGTTAGGGATGAGTAAATTTTTATGCTGAAAGTTTTCATTTGCACGGTGAAAATTAAGTATTTCACTGTTTTTTAACAAGTTGGCAGTCTCCCACCGAGGCAGGGTGACCCAAAAAGAAAGAAAGAAAGAAAACTCTTTGGAACACTTAATTCAGAACTTTCCAGAGAAGAGTGTGATTTCTGGATTATTTTACTTGTAACTACAGTAGGGCCCCACTTATATGGCAGGTTAGGTTCCAGGCTACCGCCAGAAAACGGACATCGCCGGAAAGCAGAAAGCTATTTTTTCCACTTATAAATGCATAAAAATTCCAGACAACAAGTTTACACTAACATGTATTAAGCTAACAATAGAACTAGGTATTAAAAACAATGAAAAGTCAAATACATACACAGTACATTCATTTCTTACCTTAAAATATTTGTAGTCTTAATGTAGGGCAAGAGTCGAGTACAGTGGAACCTCAGATTTTGAACGTATTGGTTATCGAACTCTTCGAAAATCGACCGCTTTTTTCACACCAACTTTGTCTCTATTATCGAACTCGCCCCCATTTTCGAACCACCGGGTACCGGACCTATCCGCCAGCCCGCTCTGTTCGCATCCCCGCGCAGGTGCCGTGAGCCAGTCTGGCTTTGTTGATGCTTGAGTGAACACTAATCTGCACTCTCATTCAAACATTTTACAATTAATTCATTGTGTTTAGTGCTTGTGGGACTGTGAAATAAGATACCATGGGCCCAAAGAAACTTGGTAGTGGTACCCCTGTGGTAAAGAAAGTGAGAAACATCATAGATGTGAAGAAGGAAATAATACAGAAGTATGAGACTTGAGCTTGCCAGGATGTATGGGAAAAATAAGTCGACCATTGCTTCTATCCTGGCAAAGAAAGAACAAATCAAGGAAGCTGATGTTGCAAAAGGTGTTAATTTTTTTTTTTTTTTTTCAACAAGTCGGTTGTCTCCCACCGAGGCAGGGTGACCCAAAAAAGAAAGAAAATCCCCAAAAAGAAAATACTTTCATCATCATTCAACACTTTCACCACACTCACACATTATCACTGCTTTTGC
Source organism: Cherax quadricarinatus (assembly GCF_038502225.1). Taxonomy (NCBI): domain Eukaryota; kingdom Metazoa; phylum Arthropoda; class Malacostraca; order Decapoda; family Parastacidae; genus Cherax; species Cherax quadricarinatus. The sequence continues at coordinate 39,676,223 of NC_091302.1, read as the reverse complement.
AGAGGTGCTCAGAATACAACAGCTTAGAAGCATATACGTATAAAGATACACAACATATCCCTCCAAACTGCCAATATCCCAAACCCCTCCTTTAAAGTGCAGGCATTGTACTTCCCATTTCCAGGACTCAAGTCCGACTATATGAAAATAACCGGTTTCCCTGAATCCCTTCACTAAATATTACCCTGCTCACACTCCAACAGATCGTCAGGTCCCAAGTATCATTCGTCTCCATTCACTCCTATCTAACACGCTCATGCACGCTTGCTGGAAGTCCAAGCCCCTCACCCACAAAACCTCCTTTACCCCCTCTTTCCAACCCTTTCGAGGACGACCCCTACCCCTCTTTCCTTCCCCTATAGATTTATATGCTTTCCATGTCATTCTACTTTGATCCATTCTCTCTAAACGACCAAACCACTTCAACAACCCCTCTTGTGCCCTCTGACTAATGCTTTTATTAACTCCACACCTTCTCCTAATTTCCACACTCCGAATTTTCTGCATAATATTTACACCACACATTGCCCTTAGACAGGACATCTCCACTGCCTTCAGCCGTCTCCTCGCTGCTGCATTTACCACCCAAGCTTCACATCCATATAAGAGTGTTGGTACTACTATACTTTCATACATTCCCTTCTTTGCCTCCATAGATAACGTTTTTTGACTCCACATATACCTCAACGCACCACTCACCTTTTTTCCCTCATCAATTCTATGATTAACCTCATCCTTCATAAATCCATCCGCCGACACGTCAACTCCCAAGTATCTGAAAACATTCACTTCTTCCATACTCCTCCTCCCCATAAATAGACCACAGACAATTGATCAGGTTGAGAAGTTGTTGCTGGTGTGGATCAAGGATAAAGAGATGGCAGGTGAGTGTTTCAGAGACGATTATTTGTGAACAGGCAAGGAAGTTGCATGCCAATCTGGTACAGAAAACTCCTGGAACCAGTGCTGATAGTGAATTTAAGGCCAGCAGAGGCTGGTTTGACAGATTTAAGAAGTGTAGTGGCATACACAATTTTGTAAGGCATGGCAAGGCAGCCAGTTCAGACAAATGGGCAGCTGAGAAGTTTGTGTAGGAGTTTAAGGTTTATGTAGACTGAAAAATTCAAACCCCAACAAGTGTTCAATTGTGACAAAACAGGCCTGTTTTGGAAGAAAATGCCCAAGAGGACCTACATTACTCAGGAGGAAAAGGCACTCCCAGGACACAAGCCTATGAAAGACAGGCTAACACTCTTGTTCTGTGCTAGTGGTGATTTTAAAGTGAAGCCTTTACTTGTGTATCATTGAGAAAATCCCGCAGTGTTTAAGAAAAACAACGTCATAAAGAACAAGTTATGTGTCTTATGGAAAGCAAATAAGGCATGGGTCACAAGGCAAATTTTTGAATTTTTATTCAAACAAAAAAATATAAGATTTACTGTTATGCAGACTACTGGAATATTGTAATTGTATAAATAATGTCAGCTCATTCATGCCTGCTTATTAGAATGGCTACTTGGACATTTATTGGAAAATGACATCATTTTACTTTTGAACACTGGTAAAAATCAAACATTTCCCCTAATTTGAGCTCCATTTCAAGGTTCTTTTCATAGTAAAACCAATCAAAATCACCTCTGTTTCTATAATACATTTTCCATTCTATCAAACGAGACCAAGAAAATGAGAATACAACCATAAATACTATACGAAAATAGACCACAAAGTTGGCATTTTGATTAAAAAAAAACCTGAGTTTTTTTTTCTCATTATGCACTGCGTACTGCAGGATTTTTTATATGGTACACACTGACCACACAGACCCATTCTCTCACATGTGGGCCTACCAGCTTTCTCCTGCTTGATTTGAAGAGGTTAGAATTTGAGTGTATATATGCACGTCAAAAACGGTGGCTCATAAGACGTATATATACGATCAAAACAGTCAAAGGGTTAAGCGTTTCTAACAACTACCTTGAGATGCCATCATAAACGAAGGGAGATGTAATGAGAATTCATGCTGAGAATTGTAAACAAAGTGAAATATGTTAGGGGTAGTGACTGGGCCAAATGCAGATTCATACACATTTTCTCTGGTGCTGAACCAGAGAAAACAATGTTTTCCCCTCTGCCCAGCTACCACACCTAATATTTATGTGAAATTTATTGTACTGTGGGTGTATGTATCATGTTTATATGCCATAGATGGATTAATGAAAATGTCTATATTAACGTAAAATAAGACATTTAATGTGCCTAAGAGTGATTATTATTATGTACTGTATTAGTATTATTTATATGGAGAGTAAAAGAAAATTCAATTCAATTCAAACTTTATTCTCTATAAGTATTACAATGCTGAGTTTACAGAATTTGGTTATTGTGTGGTTTAAATGTAGTAAAATAATAATTACAGAGTGCACCACTAGAACGCCTAGCATGGCTAGGCATTTCGGGCAGACTTATATTAAATCTTAGGTTTAAAATGTTACAAAATTATGAGATAAGTTGGTATTATGGCTAAGTGACTAAATACTAGTTGTGAGTTTAGCAATGTGAATGCTTTTGTTTTGGCACTATACGTAGTTTCAGTATTGGAGTATCACAGGCCAACTTAGGACTAGTTAAGATTCATTATTTTGAGATTGAGATTGATATTTCTGTTTATGGTCAAATGGGTGAGTGAGTGTAAGTGTGAACCACCAGGTGGTATTCATATTATTAGTTGACAGGGTGTATCAGGGAGATAAGATGTTTTCTGATGGTAGTTTTGAAGGTGATGAATGTGTCTGCAGTTTTGGAATTTTCAGGTAGGGTGTTCCAGATTTTAGGGCCTTTGACATACATTGAATTTTTGTAAAGGTTTAGTCGGACACGGGGAATGTCATAGAGATGTTTGTGTCTGGTGTTGTGCCTGTGGGTTCTGTCACAACTATCAAGAAAGCATTTTAGGTCAAGGTTAATATTGGAATTTAAGGTCCTGTAGATGTAGATTGCACAGTAGTAAGTGTGGATGTACTGAACAGGGAGTAAGTTTAGATCTATGAAGAGTGGGGGGGTGTGTTGCCAGGGATGGGATTTAGTGATTATTCTTACTGCAGCTTTTTGTTGGGTTATTATTGGCTTTAGGTGTGTTGCTGCAGTTGAACCCCAAGCACAGATAGCATAGGTGAGGTATGGATATATAAGTGAATGGTATAGTGTGAGAAGGGCAGTTTGCGGCACGTAGTATCGTATCTTGGAGAGGATCCCAACCGTTTTGGATACTTTTTTGGTTATGTGTTGGATATGGGTGCTGAAGTTCAGGTTGTTGTCGAGGTATAGGCCTAGGAATTTGCCCTCATTATGCCTGGTAATTAGAGTGTTGTCGATCTTAATGTTAATTTGCGCATCTCCTGCTCTGCTACCAAACATAATGTAGTAGGTTTTGTCAACGTTAAGCGTAAGTTTATTGGCTGTCATCCAAGTCGATATTTTGATCAGCTCCTCATTAACAATGGTGTTGAGGGTGGCAAGATTAGGGTGAGAGATGACATAAGTCGTGTCGTCAGCAAAGAGAATGGGGTTCAGGTGTCGAGATACGTTTGGAAGATCATTGATGTATATGAGGAAGAGCAGGGGACCAAGGACACTTCCCTGCGGAACTCCAGTATCAAGTGGCTGTGTTGTTGATGCTGTGTCTTTAATGGTGACATACTGATACCTATTAGTAAGGTAAGATTTGAAATATGCAAGCGCATGGCCTCTTATACCATAATGGTCAAGTTTGTGGAGTAGGATGCCGTGGTCTACTGTGTCAAAAGCTTTTCTTAGGTCAATAAAAATTCCTAGTGGATATTCCTTATTTTCCAATGCTGTGTAAAGCAGATCTAGCATTTTTATAATTGCATCGTTAGTGCTTTTATTTTTCCTGAATCCAAATTGGCAGGGGTTGAGTATGTTTTGTGACGTTATAAATGAATATAGTCTCCTGTGCACGAGTTTCTCAAAGATTTTGGATAGCAATGGTAAGTTTGATATTGGCCTATAGTTGTTTAAATCTGTAGGGTCACCACCTTTATGTATTGGTGTAACCCTTGCCGTCTTGAGTAGTTTCGGGAAGGTGCTAGCTTCTAGTGACTTGTTAAAAAGCAATGAGATAGTATGCGAGAGGACATGGGCCACTCTCTTGTACAATAATGGTGGGACATGAGACAGATTCCCTGAGTTATTTTTAAGTGACTTTATAATCTCGGTGACTTCCGTGGGCTCAGTTGGAGCAAGATAGAAGGAATTTGGGAAATTCCCATCTAGGTAGTCCCCGGCATGGGCATTGGTACGTGGGATTTTATTGGCGAGATTAGAACCTATGGTTGAGAAGAAGTCGTTTATCTTGTTAGCTGTGTCGGTGGGTTGCAGTGGTGTTTCATTAGGTTTAGTTAGGACAATATTCTTGTTTTTTTTCAGTTTGTGGGTCCCTAGAATCTGAGAGTGTTTTCCAGGTCTTTTTTATATCTCCTCTTGTGTCAGTGAATCTACTGGAGTAGTATAGTTGTTTGGCTTTCTTTATTACTTTGGTGAGGACTGATGAATAGTGTTTAAGAATATCTTTGTGTATTAAGCCCTGTCTATATTGCTTTTCATATTGGTGTTTCTTATCAATGGATTTCAGAATGGTGCTGGTTAGCCATGGGCAACCAAGCCGTTTGTTTGTGATCTGTTTCGTTTTTATAGGACAATGTTTGTTGTATAGTCTAAGTAGTTTGTTAAGAAAAATGTCTGTCCAGTCGTCAATACCATTGGCCTTGGAGAATTCTGTAGGCCAGTCAACAGTCTCTAGGTCAGCTGTGAACTTCCTTATTGAGGCCTCATCATGGAGTCTAAATGAGACTTTGTTGTATTCAAGTGGTGGTTTACTAATGTTTGTCAAGAGGAAGGTAGGGTAGTGGTCTGTAGTGCTATCTGTGATTATCCCTGATTTAAGGGGGGCTAGTATATTGGTCCATATGTGGTCTATTATGGTTGCACTTGTTTCAGTGAGCCTGGTTGGTTTAGTTATTGTTGGTATGAGAAGTGTGTTGTTCATATTGTTGATGAAATCAGTTACAGGCTGATCATCTAGTAGGCCAAGGTTGATGTTGAAGTCTCCAGCTAAGAGAAGGTGGTGCTTATTCATTTGTCTGTTTGTTATTAGTGCCTTTAATTTCTCACTGAAGTTTGGGATGTTAGTGTGGGGTATCCGGTAAATGGCACCGATTGTTATAGGCGTCTTAAGGTTTTTTACAGTAAAATTAGCAAAAATGTATTCTCCATATTCATCACTAAAGCAATTGGTGCTGATACAAGATAATTGGTTAGAGTAATAGATTGCAATACCACCCCCAACTTGGTATGGTCTGCAGTTGTGGATTGCTGTGTATCCTGGTAGAGGGTAGATATCTATTGTGTCCTGTTTTAGCCAGGTCTCGGTAAGAATAATGCAGGAGAAGGGTGTCTTTAGTGATTCAAGGAGTGCCAGGAGGTCATCATAGTGTTTGCTTAAGGACCTGATGTTGTAGTTAAGTACTGATAGACTTTTATCATTGTTTAGGATAGTGCTGGCTTGTGATGCTGTGTAGTAAAGGCAGTTACTTTCCAATAGGTTTTGATTGTGTGTCAGATTATGTAGGTTTAGATCAGGGTCAACATGATCACTCATCTTCTAGGTTTAAATTATGGTTATTTATATCCTGAGTTGTGTGTTGAGTTTAGTACTGATATCTGTAGTGGTGGGAAGTTTGGACAAGTATATAGCTATAGCATTTTGGTCATGTAGAGTATAGTCACTAATACACATAATGAAGTTGGTGTTGTCTATGTGTTGTGCTGGAATGAGCTAAAGTACAACTAGGTATAAACTAATAATATAAAAATACAAATTAAAAATAGCACAAGACTCTCACTTGTAATTGCACTAAGGTCTAATGTAATGACTTTGGTATAGTCTATGTATTGACCTAGAGTGAGCAATAGTACAACTAGGTTTAATCTAATAATGTAGAAATACAAATTAAAAATAGCACCAGGCTCTCACTAGTAATTACACTATGGTCTAATATAATGACTTTGGTACTGACTATGTATTGAGCTAGAATGAGCTATAGTACAACTGAGTTTAATCTAATGATATAAAAAAGGCACAAGACTCTCAGTTGTAATTGCACTAAGGTGTTATATAAGTTGTTTACAAGAATTAGAGTATAACTAGATTTAAATTGACAAGATAAAATATACAAGTTAAGGTAGCAAAAGAATAAAAAAAGTAGAAAAAAAAATATATGAGGTAGTTGGTACTAGTTAGCAAAAGATAGTTAAGGGCCTTGAACAATAATATAATTGAAATATACACTAATTGCACACACAATATAGTCACTAAGATATGAAAACAATCTTAGAGTAGGACTTACAATATAAACTTATAATATAAAAATACAAATTGAAATGGTACTTGCAATTGCACTAGTCTGGTATATGTTGTTGACAAGATCAAGAGTATAACTAGATTTAAATTGACAAAATAAAATTCACAATTAAAGTACCAAAAGAATAATAGTAAAAAATAACAATGGTAATGTCTTGGTTATAATATAATAGTAAGATGGTAGACAGGTACACAGGTACAAAGGATAATATAAAGGTTGGAGTTGAATATACAAACTTGAAAATTTGGCAACAAAATGTTATGGGAAGTATAAAATAATGTTTAATGTAAAAAAGTAAAATTGACTGGTAGTAAATATGGTGTTTAATAAAATTTTAGTAAGTAATAATGATTACAAAAAAAGTGAAAAAGTAATGTTTATTTCATTCAATATTGCACTGGTAGTTATACTTGAGGTTATTTGGCAGTACAAGGTAATTAAGAGTACTCTAAGATAGTAAATGTGGTATTAAAACAGATAAAGGTAATTAGACAAGTAATGGTTATTAAATGTCAAAAATGTTGAGAGTAAATTGAAATTATAGTAAAAATGGTAATTATTAATTTTAGTAAGTAATATCAATTGATAGTATTTAAAAAAAAATGAGGTAGTAATATGGACAGAGAAAGTATCAATTCAGCTAATGTTTAAGCAAACAATAGTAAATAAGAAAATTACATAAGGTGACTTATGCTTACTAGTAAAATCACAAAATGAGGTAGTTGATTATTTAATTACTAAGAGATTGTACAATGAAATTTGAACAATAATGGAGCAAAACATACACTACACTACGTAGGCTTTTAGGTTGGACGTTGTTCAGTTATTCTCTGTAAGATTAGTATCCCTGAGAAATCGTGATAGATCATTCTCATTCGTGATTGTGTAGAGAGTGGTGAGAGTGCAAAAGGAGAGCAGATGATAGTGGGAGAGGCACTGTCAAGAAATTTTGATGAAAATAAGAAAAAAATTTAGTGAGATAAAAAAGTTAAGAAAGCCTAGGGAACGAATGGATTTGTCTGTTAAAAACAGAGTAGGGGAGTTAGTAGATGGGGGGGATGGAGGTATTGAGTAGATGGCGGGAATATTTTGAGGAACTTTTAAATGTCGATGAAGACAGGGAGGCGATAATTTGATGCACTGACCAAGGAGGTACAACATCTTTTAGGAGTGCAGAAGAGCAGGATGTGAGTGTGGGGGAGGTGTGTGAGGCATTATGTAGAATGAAAGGGGGTAAAGCAGCTGGAAATGATGGGATTATGACAGAAATGTTAAAAGCAGGGGGAGATAGTGTTGGAGTGGTTGGTATTTTTGTTTAATAATTGTATGAAAGAGGGGAAGGTACCTAGGGATTGGCAGAGAGCATGTATAGTTCCTTTATATAAAGGGAAGGGGGACAAGAGAGATTGTAAAAATTAGAGGAATAAGTTTACCGAGTATACCAGGAAAAGTGTATGGTAGGGTTATTATTGAAAGAATTAGAGGCAAGGAGGCTTTAGAGTGGGTAGGGGATGTGTTTAATTGAAGCATATATGTGAACAGTATTTAGATAAAGGTAGAGAAGTTTTCATTGCATTTATGGATTTAGAAAAGGCATATGATAGTGGATGGGGGAGCAGTATGGCAGATGTTGCAAGTATGTATATGGAATAGGTAGTAAGTTACCAAATGCTGTAAAGAGTTTTTATAAGGATAGTGAGGCTCAGGTTAGGGTATGTAGAAGAGAGAGTACTTCCCGGTAAAAGTAGGTCTTAGACAAGTATGTGTAATGTCACAATGTTGCGCATGTTTCTTGATTTCATCTTGTCGGTATTATATACCATTCTTGTGCTGCCGCCGCCGCCTCCTCCTCCATCCTCCTCCATCCTCCTCCATCCTCCTCCATCCTCCTGCTCCACTTCTGGTTAGTGTGACTTTGTAAATGGTCCAAGTCAGACTGAAACGTCGTCGTAAGCTTCTCTCTTTTATGTGCGGGTTATTTGTGTATCTTTCCAGTCACGGTATTGTGCCTTTTTTTTGTTTATAGTCACAATGGTTGTTTAATATATTTATAGATGGGGTTGTAAAAGAAATATATGCTAGGGTATTTGGGGGAGGGGTGGAATTAAATTATGGGGAATCAAATACAAAATGGAAGTTGACACAATTACTTTTTGCTGATGATATTGTGCTTATGGGAGATTCTAAAGAAAAGTTGCAAAGGTTAGTGGACAAGTTTGGGAGGGTGTGTGAAGGTAGAAAGTTGAAAGTGAACATAGATAAGAGTAAGGTGATGAGGGTATCAAATGATTTAGATAAAGAAAATTGGATATCACATTGGAGAGAGGGATAATGGAAGAGAATGTTTTCAGAAATTTGGGAGTTGACATGTCAGTGGATGGGTTTATGAAGAGTGGGGTTAACCATAGAATTGATGAAGGAAAAAGGTGAGTGGTGTGGAGACAAAAAAAAAGTTATCTATGGAGGCAAAGAAGGGAATGTATGAAAGTATAGTGGTACCAACACTTTTATATGGGTGTGAAGCTTGGGTTGTAAATGCTGCAGTGGAGATGTCCTGTCTAAGGGCAATGCGTGGTGTAAATATTTATGCAGAGAATTCAGAATGTGGAAATTAGTAGAAGGTGTGGAACTAATAAAAGTATTAGTCAGAGGGCTGATGAGGAGTTGTTGAGGTGGTTTGGTCATTTAGAGAGAATGTAATAATGTTGGTAGAATTACCAACAATATGCAAAGTAAAAGGACACAAGTGCAACTAATGTGACATTTTTATTGTGGCAACATTTCACTCTCCAGGATCTTTGTCAAGCCGTTACAAACAATATATGGACACAGAGGGTATATATAGGCTTAGTGACGTGTAATACTAGCGGTAGTAGTAGTAATATATTACTACTAGTACTGCCACTAGTATTACACCTCACTCTTATCCTATATATAACTTGTGTCCATATATTGTTTGTAATGGCTTAACAAAGCTCCTGCAGAGTGAAACATTGCCACAATAAAAATGTCACATTAGTTGCACTTGTGTCCTACTTTACATAGAATGGATCAAAGTAGAATGACATGGAGAGCATATAAATCTGTAGAAGGAAGGCAGGGTAGGGGTCATCCTCAATAAGGTTGGAGGGAGGGGTTAAAGGAGGTTTCGTGGGCGAGGGGCTGGGACTTCCAGCAAGCATGTGTGAGCGTGTTAGATACTAGTGAATGGAGACAAATGGTTTTTGGGACCTGACGAGCTGTTGGAGTGTGAGCAGGGTAATATTTAGTGAAGGGATTCAGGAAAACTGGTTATTTTTATTTAGCCGGACTTGGGAAGTACAATGTTTGCACTTTAAAGGAGGGGTTTGGGATATTGGCAGTTTGGACAGATATGTTTTATATATCTATATATGCTTCTAAACTGTTGTATTTGGGTGCCTCTGCAAAGACAGTGATTATGTATGAGTGAGGTGAAAGTGTTGAATGATGAAAGTATTTTCTTTTTGGGTCACCCTGCCTTGGTGGGAGATGGCCGACTTGTTGGAAAAAATAACGTGTACGTATGTAATTTTTTTTTCTTTTAACAAGTCGGCCATCTCCCACCAAAGCAGAGTGACCCAAAAAGAAAGAAAAAATCCCCAAAAAGAAAATACTTTCATCATCATTCAGCACTTTCACCTCACTCACATAATCATTGTTTTTGCAGAGGTGCTCAGAATACAACAGTTTAGAAGCATATACGTATAAAGATACACAACATATCCCTCCAAACTGCCAATATCCCAAACCCCTCGTTTAAAGTGCAGGCATTGTACTTCCCATTTCCTGGACTCTGAGTCCAGCTATATAAAAATAACCGGTTTCCCTGAATCCCTTCACTAAATACCACCTTGCTCACACTCCAACAGCTCATCAGGTCCCAAATACCATTGGTCTCCATTCACTCCTATCTGACATGCTCACGCATGCTTGCTGGATGTCCAAGCCCCTCGCCCACATAAATAACATTAAAACCCTTGAAATTTTGGAGTGTTTCCAGGCATAATCAAGACATGCTCACAGAGAATGTAAACAAACCAGGTGGGGCGTAGTGACCTTATTACGAAGACAGGGAAGCTGTATAGCGAGTTTTGGCGATAATCTGCAATGTCCGTATTAGCAAAATGCCATAAAGCGAGGTC
>NC_091302.1:39638120-39660620 GCF_038502225.1 Cherax quadricarinatus | reverse complement strand
GTCATTCTACTTTGATCCATTCTCTCTAAATGACCAAACCACCTCAACAACCCCTCTTCTGCCCTCTGACTAATACTTTTATTAACTCCACACCTTCTCCTAATTTCCACACTCCGAATTTTCTGCATAATATTTACACCACACATTGCCCTTAAACAGGACATCTCCGCTGCCTCCAACCGTCTCCTCGCTGCTGCATTTACCACCCAAGCTTCACACCCATATAAGAGTGTTGGTACTACTATACTTTCATACATTCCCTTCTTTGCCTCCATAGATAACGTTTTTGACTCCACATATACCTCAACGCACCACTCACCTTTTTTCCCTCATCAATTCTATGATTAACCTCATCCTTCATAAATCCATCCGCCGACACGTCAACTCCCAAGTATCTGAAAACATTCACTTCTTCCATACTCCTCCTCCCCAATTTGATATCCAATTTTCTTTATCTAAATCATTTGACACCCTCATCACCTTACTCTTTTCTATGTTCACTTTCAACTTTCTACCTTTACACACATTCCCAAACTCATCCACTAACCTTTGCAATTTTTCTTTAGAATCTCCCATAAGCACAGTATCATCAGCAAAAAGTAACTGTGTCAATTCCCATTTTGAATTTGATTCCCCAAAATTTAATCCCACCCCTCTCCCGAAAACCCTAGCATTTACTTCCTTTACAACCCCATCTATAAATATATTAAACAACCATGGTGACATTACACATCCCTGTCTAAGACCTACTTTTACCGGGAAATAGTCTCCCTCTCTTCTACACACCCTAACCTGAGCCTCACTATCCTCATAAAAACTCTTTACAGCATTTAATAACTTACCACCTATTCCATATACTTGCAACATCTGCCACATTGCTCCTCTATCCACTCTATCATATGCCTTTTCTAAATCCATAAATGCAATAAAAACTTCCCTACCTTTATCTAAATACTGTTCACATATATGCTTCAATGTAAACACTTGATCTACACATCCCCTACCCACTCTGAAACCTCCTTGCTCATCCGCAATCATACATTCTGTCTTACCTCTAATTCTTTCAATTATAACCCTACCGTACACTTTCCCTGGTATACTCAATAAACTTATTCCTCTATAATTTTTACAATCTCTTTTGTCCCCTTTCCCTTTATATAAAGGGACTATACATGCTCTCCGCCAATTCTTAGGTACCTTCCCCTCTTTCATACATTTATTAAACAAAAGTACCAACCACTCCAACACTATATCCCCCCCTGCTTTTAACATTTCTGTCATGATCCCATCAGTTCCAGCTGCTTTACCCCCTTTCATTCTACGTAATGCCTCGCGTACCTCCCCCACACTTGCATTCTGCTCTTCTTCACTCCTAAAAGATGGTATACCTCCCTGACCAGTACATGAAATTACCACCTCCATTTCTTCCTCAACATTGAAAAGTTCCTCAAAATATTCTCGCCATCTACCTAGTACCTCCCTCTCCCCATCTACTAACTCCCCTACTCTGTTTCTAACTGACAAATCCATACTTTCCCTAGGCTTTCTTAACTTGTTTAACTCACTCCAAAATTTTTTCTTATTTTCATTAAAATTTCTTGACAGTGCCTCGCCCACTCTCATCTGCTCTCCTTTTGCACTCTCACCACTCTCTTCACCTTTCTCTTACTCTCCATATACTCTGCTTTTCGTATAACACTTCTGCTTTGTAAAAACCTCTCATAAGCTAACTTTTTCTCTTTACTTCATCATTCCACCAATCACTCCTCTTTCCACCTGCCCCCACCCTCCTATAACCACAAACTTCTGCCTCACATTCTAATATTGCATTTTTAAAACTATTCCAACCCTCTTCAACCCTCCCCCCCCCCCACTACTCATCTTTGCACTAGCCCACCTTTTTGCCAACAGTCGCTTATATCTCCCCCGAACTTCCTCCTCCCTTAGTTTATACACTTTCACCTCCCTCTTACTTGTTGTTGCTACCTTCCTCTTTTCCCATCTACCTCTTACTCTAACTGTAGCTACAACTAAATAATGATCCGATATATCAGTTGCCCCTCTATAAACATGTACATCCTGGAGCCTACCCATCAACCTTTTTTCCACCAATACATAATCTAACAAACTACTTTCATTATGTGCTACATCATACCTTGTGTGTGTGTGTGTGTGTGTGTGTTTATATGTATGTATGTATGTATGTATGTGTGTGTGTGTATATATATATATATATATATATATATATATATATATATATATATCTATATATATATATATATATATATATATATATTCTTCTTTCTTTCTTTCAACACACCAGCCGTATCCCACCGAGGCGGGGTGGCCCAAAAGGAAAAACGAAAGTTTCTCCTTTTACATTTAGTAATATATACAGGAGAAGAGGTTACTAGCCCCTTGCTCCCGGCATTTTAGTCGCCTCTTACAACACGCATGGCTTACGGAGGAAGAATTCTGTTCCACTTCCCCATGGAGAATATATATATATATATATATAATTTTTTTTTCCTCAACTCTCCCCCCCCCCCCCCAACAAGTCAGCCGTCTCCCACCGAGGCAGGGTGGCCCAAAAAAGAAAGAAAATCCCCAAAAAGAAAATACTTTCATCATCATTCAACACTTTCACCACACTCACACATTATCACTGTTTTTGCAGAGGTGCTCAGAATACAACAGTTTAGAAGCATATACGTATAAAGATACACAACATATCCCTCCAAACTGCCAATATATATATATATATATATAAATATTTAACAAATCCACTACATATTTTCAGGTTAGAAACTGAGCTTCGTGGATGGTTTGAAAACAAATTCAGACCATCAAAGACTGATAAAAAGAAGGAAGAAAAACGCCGAACATCTCATCCCAAAACCAAAGAGGGCAGAAACAGACTTACCAGTCATACACATGTCATTCCAGAAACTCAAGAGCGTGTTGTCAATGAAGTATGGAATGCCTTAGTTCCGCCTTCCCAGCCACCTACCCGTCTCTACCGTTACATTCACCCTGATGTGTTGCAGGTGGATCCCTCTACCAGGTAGCTAGTTATTTATGGCTCTTGAAGAAAATTTTTATTAAATACTATTTCAATTACAATTTGAAATTAGTCCAGAATAAGCAGTGTTAGGCATTCTGGATACTAAAACTATCTACTGTGTTTGTTAATCACAGCCCCAAGCCTCTTCTATGTAAAACTTGCCCTCCATTTTGAATCCATTTCAAAATAAAATTGAAGCTTTACCCTATTTCTCAATAAAATATAATAAAGAATGCTTGGTTGTGGTTTAGATCCCAATAATTGAAGCAGACCTAGTAAAAACTCATAAAACAGACTGAGGAGGGGCCCTACCAGTCTTCAGGAAAATTGCCAAAAATTTAATATTTAAGCCCTATTTCAAGCTACTTCCAGTCCTGAAACTGACCAAAATCATCTACTTCACTAATGTCTTCCATTCTAACATTTGAAACCAAGAAATAGCCAATTCTAAAAACACCTCAAAGTCATCGTTCGAAACCATACAAGATCAGCAGTTTGCTTTTCCCTTCATGCACTGCATAGGGCAAGATTTTTTTAATATTGTGTACATTTGATGCACAAACCCATTTTCTTGTGTCTAGGACATAATTTACCTTTCACAGTTTATCTGAGGAGTTGAGCTCAAAATGTAGATCTATGTGAGTAATGCTGACATCAAAGATGTAAATCTGCACGAGAGATGGTGATAGGATTATAAAAGGCCTTGTTCTTGTTTTTTCTCTTAAAAAAAAAAAGTACAGTATTTAAAGCAATCATGAGTATCTTATGCCTTAATTGTTTTACTCAGGCAAGATTTAGTCTTTTTTCCTTCTCACAAACATTTAAGATGAAAGGGAATTCTTAAAAACTTCTGATTATTGAACATGCCTAAATGCTTATTGACCAGCTTCCACCTAGGTAAGATGACCTTAAAAACAAAAAAATGCATTTACTATCATTCATTAAGTTGCTGTCTTACCAGTAGTGTACTGACATGGCAATTCAAATGACCCTCAAACTCAACAGCAAATTGACCATCAAATTTCACTTGTCTCCACTCAGTCCAATTGAACATTCACGAGCCTGCTGAATCTTAAAGCCCTTGGCCATCTACCTTTATCCTTTCATTCCCACCTTCCACCTTAGATTTATATACCATCATTCTATCCCTTCCCATCTTCTAAATGCCAAACCACTTTAACAGCCCTTTGTCAGCCGTCTGAAATTATAACATTGGTAACACTAAATTTGGAAAGACCAGGAAATCTTGCACTGTCCCTGATTTCTCAACAGCATCACTGTACCATAAAATGTCCACTCTGTGTCTAGAGCATTATTCTTCCTCTTCGCCTTTGTATTGGTGCAGTCCTTATTACAGTGGTCCCTCAATAATAGTCCAGCTCGATAGTCGTCCTTTTCGGAAATCGTCGCATTATTTCTTCCAAACATTGGCTCGCAAATGGTCCGTTGACTCTCTAATCATCATTCGTCTGGGATGTGTACACACAGCCCCGAGCTGCCTCACACTCCATTCCCAGCCAGTGTGCCATTGTTTATCAGTGAGTGAGGATGATCCCACGAGTTCGTACGATACATTTCATAATATTCCATTCGTTTTATGCTTGCAACTGTTAAATAAGTCACCATGGCTCCAAAGACACCTTCTAGTGCCAGCCCTTTGGTAAAGAATGTGAGAAACGCATATAATTTAAGAAAAAGTTTGTAGAAAAATACGAAGGTGGTGGTGGTAGAGTGGAAGCAGTTGTGATAGTGGTTGATGGTGGTATAGGGTGGTAGTGATGGTGGTAGAAGGTGGTATTGATGGTGGTAGCAGTTGTAATAGTGGTAGAAGGTGGTAGTGATGGTGGTAGCAGTTGTAATAGTGGTAGAAGGTGGTAGCAGTTGTAATAGTGGTAGAAGGTGGTAGCAATGGTGGTAGCAGTTGTAATAATGGTAGAAGGTGGTAGTGATGGTGGTAGCAGTTGTAATAGTGGTAGAAGGTGGTAGTGATGGTGGTAGAGGGTGCCTTCTTCAGTGATTCAGCAATTCTACTAACTCCTCCAATGTTGTTGCCCTTTGGTAAAGAATGTGAGAAACGCATATAATTTAAGAAAAAGTTTGTAGAAAAATACGAAGGTGGTGGTGGTGGTAGAGTGGAAGCAGTTGTGATAGTGGTTGATGGTGGTATAGGGTGGTAGTGATGGTGGTAGAAAGTGGTAGTGATGGTGGTAGCAGTTGTAATAGTGGCAGAAGGTGGTAGTGATGGTGGTAGCAGTTGTAATAGTGGTAGAAGGTGGTAGCAGTTGTAATAGTGGTAGAAGGTGGTAGCAATGGTGGTAGCAGTTGTAATAATGGTAGAAGGTGGTAGTGATGGTGGTAGCAGTTGTAATAGTGGTAGAAGGTGGTAGTGATGGTGGTAGAGGGTGCCTTCTTCAGTGATTCAGCAATTCTACTAACTCCTCCAATGTTGTTGGAGTTATATAGGGCTACAAAAAACACTGCCACCTCAGCTGCTGCTTCACCACCATTTTGGACGGCTTACTCTGTGGCCCTTGTATACCCAACAACACCACAACACACCTCGTGACATACATAATGACTTATTCATTCTATTATTCATTCATTTATTCATCCATGTTTCTGTGTTATTAGTATGTGACCTCAAACACTTACTTGATCCTAAGAGATTTTTGGAAAGAACACTTCAGTATCCTCCATTGCATAAGCCTTATAGGTAAGGCTTGGGAGGGAGTGACTACCAGGACTTGGAACTCTGCTTGGAGAAAATTGTGGCCAGATTGTGTCTACAAGAGGGATTTTGAAGGATTTGTGGCTACCCTGATGAGCCTGTGTCAGTTGTGAACTCTATTGTGGCATTAGGGAGTTCCATGGGGTTGGATGTGAGTTTGGAGGATGTGGAAAAGTTGATGGAGGACCACAAGGAAGAGCTAACCACTGAGGAGCTGCAAGAGCTTGAGTTGGAATAGCAACAGATCGCAGCTCAGAATCTTGCTGCAGAGGAGGAGGAAGAGAGATGGAAGAAGGTGCCTTCTTCAGAAATTAAGGAGAATTTTGAAATGTGGGGTAGGATGGAAAGATTTATGGAGAAACATCACCCTGAGAAGGATGTTGCAAGCCATATCAGCAACTTGTACAGTGACAGTCTTGGCCCATTTTAGGGAAGCTTTAAAGAGACGCCAAAAACAGAGCTCTCAGGACAGTTTTTTTGCGAGACAGGACTCCAGTGACTCTCAAGCTGGTCCTAGTGGCATTAAGAAAGAGAAGAGAAGTAACCCCAGAAAAGGACTTGGTAATGCCTGAGGTGTTGATGGAAGGGGATTCCCCTTCCAAACAGTAACTAATCCAATCTCTCTCCTCCTCCAGTCTTCCATACACTAAGAAGAATCACCAATAAAGGTAAGTGTTATGCTGTTAATGTTTCATTCATCATGTCCCATTGTATTTATGTACTACATCTATATTTCATGTAAAAAAATTTTTTTAATACTTCTGGGTGTCAGGAACGGATTAATTGTATTTGCATTATTTCTTATGGGAAAAATTGATTCGAAAATCGTCTATTTCGATAATCGTCGCACTTCCAGGAACGGATTCGACCTTTGAGGGTCAACAGGCCCTCTCCGAGAATTGTTCTCAGGGTCGGCCAAATTTCAAAAAAAAAAAAAAAATTTTTTTTCTTATGAAAAGATAGAGAATCTTTTCCCGATCATAATGACACCAAAAGTATGAAATTTGATGGAAAACTTTTGGAATTATGCTCTCGCGAAGTTAGCGGTCTCAACGATGTTTACGCATCAGCGATTTTGCCCACTTTGAGCCCTATTTTCGGCCAATTCCTGTGTACTAGTCAACAAAAATCATAACTAGGTAGGTTGTAGGTTGGTAGACAGCAACTACCCAGGGAGGTACTATCGTCCTGCCAAGTGAGTGTAAAATGAAAGCCTGTAATTGCTTTACATGATGGTAGGATTGCTGGTGTCTTTTTCTGTCTCGTAAACATGCAAGATTTCAGGTACTTCTTGTTACTTCTACTTACACTTAAGTCACACTACACGTGCATGTACAAGCGTATAGTATATACACACACACCTCTGAGTTTTCTTTTATTTTCTTGCTAGTTCTTGTTCTTGTTTATTTCTGCTTATCTTCATGGGGAAGTGGAACAGAATTCTTCCTCTGTAAGCCACACGTGTTATAAGAGGCGACTAAAATGCCAGGAGCAAGGAGCTAATAATCCCTTATCCTGTATACATTACTAAAGTTGAAAAGAGAAATTTTTTTTCTTTTTGGGCCACCCTGCTTTGGTGGGATATGGCTGGTTTGTTGAAAGAAAGAATAATTATTTTTACAATCTCTCTTGTCCCCTTTTCGTTAATATAAAGGAATTATACACACACTCTGCCAATCCCTAGGTACCTTTCCCTCTTTCATACATTTATTAAACAAAAATACCAACCACTCCAACACTATCTCCCTCTGCTTTTAACATTTCTGTCATGATCCCATCTGTTCCAGCTGCTTTACCCTCTTTCATTCTACATACTGCCTCACACATCTCCCCC
Organism: Cherax quadricarinatus; assembly: GCF_038502225.1. Classification (NCBI taxonomy): domain Eukaryota; kingdom Metazoa; phylum Arthropoda; class Malacostraca; order Decapoda; family Parastacidae; genus Cherax; species Cherax quadricarinatus. Next base: position 39,652,994 of record NC_091302.1, on the reverse strand, counting down.
CCAGTGACATCCTGCTCTCCTTCACTTCTAAAAAATGTTATACCTCCCTGCTCTGTGCATGAAATTACTGCCCGCCTTTCTTCATCGGCATTTAAGTTTCTCAAAATATTCCCGCTATCTACCCAATACCTCCAGTTCCCTATCTACTAACTCCCCTCTGTTTTTAACTGACAAATCCATTCGTTCCCTAGGCTTTCCTAACTTTTTTATTTCACTCTAAATTTTTTCTTATTCTCAGCAAAATTTCTTGACAGTGCCTCTCCCACTCTATCATTTACTCTCCTTTTGCACTCTCACTACTCTCTTCACCTTCCTTTTACTCTCCATATACCCTGCCCTTCTTATATCACTTCTGCTTTGTAAAAACCTCTCAAAAGCTACTTTTTTCTCTTTTATTGCACCCTCTACCTCATCATTCCACCAATCACTTCTCTTTCTTCCTGCACCCACCCTCCTATAGCCACAAACTTCTGCCCCACATTCTGATACTGCATTTTTAAAACTATCCCATCCCTCTTCAATCCATTAACAAAAAGAGATACAAAAGTAAAATAAATACACAGGACATACAAAGCTTAAAATATAGTGCTGGTTGCCCTTCCCTTATGTAACTGTTGAAGAAAAATGGCAGAAAAGCATGAAAAGCAACAAACTTAATGAACAATGGCTCAGTTGAAAACCACTGAAAATGTGGAACACTGAAAAGAGGGTGCCAAATATACAGGGCCTTCCTGTACATTTCCAGCATAATTCCATTCCACATATGGCACAAGTAGGATTGCTTCCAATGCTAAAAGACTGGAAAAGTAATGGGAGAGAAGAAGTGAGGTTAAATTGAAGACAAAATTTATTGATAATGTATTGAGAATTTTTTCTCTTAATTACTCTGTGATTGAGCTATATCTAGTGATCCAACCCCCCTTCCCTTTCTCCAGACCAGCCATTTCCCACTGAGGCAGGGTGACCTAAAAAGAAAAACAAAACTATCTATTGTATATTACTTTATTTTAAGTTGATGTACTAGTGCATATGTGATAAAAATTTAAGCCTTGTCTTTTACTGATTAATGTGATTATATTACATATTAATGTGATTTCAGAGAATACATAGTGTGGAAATTAGGAGATGTGCAGTTACTAAATGTATTATTCAGAGGGCTGAAGACGGGTTATTGAGTTGGTTTGGTCATTTAGAGAGGAGGGAACAAAGAATGACTTGGAGAGCATATAGATCTGTAGTGGAAGCAGTGGGGGCTCGTGTATAGGCACTGCAGAACTACAGCACCCCCTATTTTCGTTCGGTATTATCGATAACATTCAATATGACAAGTCTTTTTTTTTTCTTTAACTCTTTCTTTATACTTGTACGTTTTATAATCCTTAAGCTTAATGTCAGTAGCCATCCCCTAGTATATGAAAAAATTACAAAAATCCTTGTATGGAACTGTGCACTTCACAGTTCCAGCAACTCGGTGTTTGGCTGTTGTGCACATGTCCAAGATAAGACGCTGCACATTAGGTAGAGAGAGCACTGTTGCTGACGCAGTGCCGACCCCATTGTGCAAGTGTAAGGCAGTGTTTCTTTTTGACTCGGTGACATGTGTTGTGCTTAAAAACCATGTACCATATTCTTGAATGTGATAGTGTAGAATTAGATGATTATCATGCCTTCAGCTATTTTACTTAATTCATAGTTTTTTCAGTTCTTTCATTTTACACAATATTAAAACAATGGCTAAAAATTTTCTGAAGCAGCACCTCCACTAATTTTAGCTACGAGCCACCACTGAGTGGAAGGAACGTGGGGTAGGGGTCATCCGAGGAAAAGTTGGAGGAAGGGGGTAAAGGAGGTTTTTGTGTGCAAGGGGCTTGGACTTCCAGCAAGTGTGCATGAGCGTGTTAGATAGGATTGAGTGGAGAAGAGTGGTTTTTGGGACCTGATGAGTTGTTGGAGTGTGAGCAGGGTAATATTTTGTAAAGGGATTCAGGAAAACCGCTTAGCCGGACTTGAGTCCTGGAGATGGGAAGTACAATGCCTGCTCTTTAAAAGAGGGGTTTGGGATATTGGCTCTTTGGAGTGATATCTAAACTGTCTTATCTTATTGCCTCTGCAAAGACAGTGATTATGTATGAATTATGGTGAAAGTGTTGAATGATGAAAGTTTTTTTTTCTTTCTTTTTTGGGTCACCTTGCCTCTGTGGTAAACAACCGATATGTTAAAAAAAATATATATAAAATGCATTAATTTGTGAAAATTTACCATTTTCTCTAACAGCAGTGAGGAAGAAACAGCAGTAATGACAACAGTGCCTAGGCTGTCCTCATTCCTAGAAGCTATCCAGCGTCGTGATGACACGTATTACGTTGTGTCATTTTCTCCTGATCATCTATTGGTTCCTGCCACTGCACGTAATGATTCTGCTCGGCCTCGTATGTCCCTGCTCATGCCTACACCTCGCCCAATAAACGAGTCTCTGGCCCCTCCTGATGCTCACATTGCGATGATGCAAATTGATTGCGAGGTTATCCACACCCGTCTTGTGCATGTATCTGAGGAAGTTGTGCCTGCACATCTACGTGCTGGTGGCAACAATGCATCTCATCCATCATCAGATGGCTCTTCTACTGGCCGTCAGGAGAGACGTAGTGGCCATGCCAGATCGCGCCCTTTCCTTTCCAGACCCATTTACCCAACCAAATAGTCTTTATGTAATACTAAATGCAAAATTAGTCTGATTGTACATAACATTAAATCATACATAAATGAAAACTTTATCAAAATATTTTTTTTTTTCAGGGTAATCAAACTGTTAGGTGCAAATTGAAATTAAGAGTATTTGACAACTATTGTTTTGTGTTATATGAATCTGATACTGTTTTATCACTTTGGCATGATAGAGATAAGAATCAAATTCTGGTTAAATGTGTCAATTTTTAAACTGTACAAACTTGTGTGAATATATGATAATTTTATAAGCTGTATATTAAAAGATCTTATCTTATTTTGACTTTAATGCTGAGTGGTATACATTACAAAGATAAGTTGTATGTTTGCTTTTTACATTGGTATATTACTGTAGTACAGTATATAAAATAACCTTCAAAATAACATTCCATTTCATGTCGTTCTTCTCACTTTCTCATAAATTGTGTAGAGGTTGTTGATTATACAGAATTTTCAAAATTGGGTTATATCAATGAGTTAAAGTAAATCGATTACCCAATTGTATATTGTACAGTACCTGCTTTGTGACTTTAGAATAGCAAACTTGTGAAATAAGTAATGCAACCACAGTATGTTCGTTTTAATTTTCGTGTGTGTGTGTGTGTGTGCATGTGTGCGTGCTGGTGTAGGGTTCATTAAGGTCTTTGACGAAGTAATTTTTTTTTTTTTAATTGTGTTTAGCACAATTCTCCTTTAGGTTACTTTTCAGTTGTACTGAAGTCACCCAGATACTTCTATCATCAAAGCATAACCCTATATTAACATTTACATTGCCTGTTGTACTGTAAATGCAATAGTTTTTGTAAAATGAAAATTAATAGTTCAAACTTACCATAATGCATTTCCCGTGGATGTTTTTGTATATATATATATATATTTATAAATATATATATACATATATATTTATTAATTTTGTTTGTTTTCTATAGGATTTATATGGCTGTGAACTTCCGTTTTTCCTCACATGTTAATGTGAATATAAAAATTTATTTTATTTTGTATATTAAATGCTCACTATATTTTGTTTCAGAGAATAGTACAATACTCTCATTGTACTTCAAAATGTTCAATTATTAATGCAAGTTTAGAGTTGTATAAGGGCGCTGAAAATTTCTCTGGTTAATGACGTGGTGAACAATTCATAGTTGACAGGGTGGTTTTGCCTCTGTTCAACTTCTATTATTGTAAGAAATATTGCTTAAATACCAGAATTAGCTACCTAAAGATGATTCTAGGGGCTTACCTTCTCTGCAGCTTAGTCCCAGGTCAGGTCTCTTACTTGGTCTGATGAATATGGTTGTTTGGTGCTAGCTGTATTGCAATCCAACATAGGCACCACAGCCTGGCAAATGAAGAATTAACTTGAATTTTTCCATTTCCCTCTTGAAGACAGCTAGGCTGTGATTTGTAAGATTTATTGCCCACTGATTGTTTCTAGATTTGTATTAGGATTGGGACAACCAAATCTCTTGATGTGTTTGATTAGTGTACTGTTCTCGTGTACTTCATTGCTTACATAATTTATTTATTCTGTAACGGTAGTCATATCAGTTTTGTTTAACTTAAGTGGCATTTTGTTCTTATCTACTATGTCTCTGTTCTGTGGGGGTCACCCCTTGTATGTATTCATAATTCATATTGCGTGTCAGAGTAGCCTTGGATTTCATGCAAAGTATTGGCTAGTTCAGAGAGATCAGGCAAGAAATTCTAGATTTAGAGAAGAGATGTTGGTCAATATTTCAGTAATCTTTACAAATATACTGTTATAGCCAGTAAATTATGTGGTAGTTTTGAAGACTCTTTTCCTGTCTCTCTGTCAATTTTTTTATTTGATGCTATTTATTGCATTATTTAATATCTAATTTATTGTTTCTCATGGGTGCTACAAGAACTTGGGTGCCCTGATATTTTACTGTGACTTGCATCTTTGTTCATGTAATTGAAAGTTCTTTATCTTTAATGGTTCTCCAGGTATATATATATTTAGTTACTGGTGCCAGGAGTGTCATCTTACTCTAAAGTATGGAGGATGCTTTGATGTAGGTATTACAGAACTAGGAAACTGTTCCATGGTACTTGATGTACGAGAAGCTAATGCTTTTGCACTTTTATAATTTATTGTTATGAAAATAAAAATTTAATTAATAATTCTTGTCACTTTTTCCAATTTTTTATTTTATCATTGTTCTGATGCTGGAGAATGTATGACGACAGTTGTTCATGTAAGTGTGTCATTAAGTAACACCGATTGTAGTTTTTCTGTGAAAATTTTAATCTTAACATATGTAAATGTGTTAGAAGCGAGTGGAGGCAAATGGTTTTTGGGACCTGATCAGCTGTCAATGTGAGGAGTGTAACATTTTGTGAAGGGGTTCAGGAAAACCAGTTAGCTGGACCTGAGTCCTGGAGGTGGGAAATACAGTGCATGCACTCTAAAGGAGGGCTGGGAATATTTGCCGTTTAGAGGATCGTCTATATGTATTCTTATCTGTGTGCCTCTGGCAGACGACCGTGATGGGGAGTTTCTCTTTCAGGTCACCCTTCCTTGGTGGGAGATTATCACATGTACTACAAAAGTTTAATAATCATGTAGTATTGTTTCCTTCCAATCTGAAACTTGTCCACAGTGTCCAAGAATTTTAAAAAAAAAAAAAAAAATCTTATGAAATGGTAGTGAATCTTTTTCTGAAGGTAATAAAACAAGAAGTACAAAATTTGATTAAAAACTGACAAAATTACATTTTCATGAATTTTGCTGTCAGTGATTTTTATGCATCAGCCATTTTTGCCGACTTTGCCCTATTTTGGGCCAATTACACTGTACCAGTCGACCAAATTCTTAGCTATTTCACTAGTATGTCTTCCATTTTATTGATCGAGTACAAGAAATTACCTAATCAACTACAGTGGACCCCCGGTTATCAGCCATAATCCATTCCTGAAGGTCAGCCGAAAACCGAATTAATATTTCCCATAAGAATTAATGGAAAAAGATTAATTCCTTCCAAACAAAAATATTCACACAAAAAAAATAGTTTTTTATAATTATGTAAGTATTACATACCTTTATTGAAAGATAATGCTGGCTTCTGGAAGATAGGGAGGAGGAAAGAGGGAGAAGTTAGTGTTTGGAAGGGGAATCCCCCTCTATGAAGACTAGGTAGCAAAGCCTTCTCTAGGGTTACTTCCCTTCTCTGTCTTCTAATGCCACTAGGACCAGCTTGAGTCACTGGACCAGTCTCGCAAAATAACTGTCCAGTGCGCTCTGTTTCTGGCGTCTCTTAAGATTTCCCTGAAGTGGAACAGGGTTTTGTCACTAAATATGTTGCAGATATGGCTTGTTTCAGCTTTGTCAGGGTGGTGTTTCACTACAAAAGCTTGCACCCTAGTCCACATTGCACACACCTCTTTAATCTCTGAAGAAGGCACCTCCTTCATTCTCTCTTCCTCTTCCTCTGAAGCAAGTTCCTCAGCTGTAGTCTGTTGCTGTTCAAGTTGAAGCTCTTGCAGCTCTTCAATGGTAAGCTCTTGCAGCTCTTCAATGGTAAGCTCTTCCCTGTGGTCCTCCACCAACTCTTCCACATCCTCACCACTCACCTCCAACCCCAGGGACTTCCCCAGTTCCACAAAATCCACAGGGTCGGCAGGGTCAGGGTCACGGTGAGCCTCAAACCCTTCAAAATCCCTCTTGGACACAATCTGGCCACAGTTTTCTCCAAGCAGAGTTCAAAGTCCTGGAAGTCACTTCCTCCCAAGCCTTATCTATAAGGCTTATGCAATGGAGGATAGTGAGGTGATTCCTCCAGAATTCTCTTAGGGTCAACTGAATGTCTGAGGTCATTTCAAAGTAGTTTTGAAACACTGCTTTTGTGTAGTTTTTTTGAAGTTAGAAATGACCTGCTGGTCCATGTGCTGGGGGAGAGGAGTGGTGTTAGGAGGCAAGAACTTCACTTTTATAAACCTGAAGTCCCTAAACACTTTGTCTTCCAAGTCCAGTACCAGGAGGCACTTGAGTGGCAATTTCTTTTCCAGGAGGTATTTTTTCACACTTGGGCCAAACACATCATTAACCACTCTTTGAAAATTTTCCTTGTGACCCATGCCTTATGATTAGCTTTCCACATCACACACAATCTGTTCTTCATGACATTGTTTTTCTTAAACACACTGGGATTTTCTGAGTGATACAAGAGTAAAGGCTTCACTTTGAAATCCCCACTAGCATTACCACACAACAAAAGAGTAAGCCTGTCTTTCATAGGCTTGTCCTGAAAGTGCCTTTTCCTCCTGGGTAATGTAGGTCCTTTTTGGCATTTTCTTCCAAAACAGGCCTGTTTCGTCACAATTGAACACTTGTTGGGGTTCGAATCCTTCAGCCTTTACATAGTCCTGGAATTCGTGAACATACTTTTCAGCCGCACATTTGTCAGAACTTGCAGCCTCGCCATGCCTTACAACACTGTGTATGCCACTATGCTTCTTAAATCTATCAAACCATCCTTTGCTGGCCCTCAATTCACAAATTGCAGCACTTGTTCCAGGCATTTTCTTTGCAAGATCCTCATGCAACTGCTTTGCCTTCTTACAAATGATCGACTCCACAACACTATCTCCCATTAATTCTTTTTCCTTAATCCACAATAATAATGAATGTAATTGTTTGTTTATTCTTGCTGTACATTGTGGCAAGTTCCACCACCTTCATACCACTCTCAAACTTTTCTGTAACTTCATGCTTAACCCTTAAATGGTCCAAACAGATCGACGTTCAAATTCGTAGTGCTACAAAAGTAGATCTACTTTTTTTTACATATTTTCAAATATAAAAAAAAATGTAGATAAAAGTTTTTTTTACACGTTTTCACATGTAAAACAAAAAATTTACATTTTTTTTACATATTTTCAGATGTTGAAAAAACGTATATATACGTTTGGACCATTTAAGGGTTAAATTCCATGGTGTTTCTCACTTTCTTTACCACAGGAACTTTACTAGGAACTTTCTTTGGAGCCATGGTTACTTATTTCACAGTTGCACTGCAAGAAAAACCACTAAAAGCAATGGTAAACAAACAAAATGTTTGGATGTACGAGCAAAAGCTTCCTCAGCCACCGAGAGACAAAGCCAAACTGAAGTGCAAGCTGCCTCAGCCGGCAGATGGATGCGTATAAAATGCTCGATAACTGAGCGAACGGCCGATAACCAGGCGGCGAAAACCCCGCCGATAACTGGGGTCCAATGTATTTCAACTACCCAATAAAGTGGTCAGAAATTGGTAATTTGGACAACTTCAAACAAATTTCAAAATAGGATCCAGAATAAACAGTGCAGGCATTCCTAGCAATAAAATAGCATTTCATTTCCTCTGTTCATTAGTTAGGTTTCCAGGATTTACATGTGAATTCCATTTTTATTTTTATTCACACAAAAATATTTATGCAATATTACCTCAGCACATTCGTGAACACACATCAAGATATTTTCAGTCCTCAAGCCAATCAGAATCATCTATATTTCTGTAATATATCTTCCATTCTATCAAATGAAACCAAGAAATAGAAAATACAGCCAGAAAAAACATGCAAAAATACACTGCAAAGTTGCTGTTTTAAATAAAAAAACAAGGTCAGTTTTTTCTCATTATAATACTATTTTATTTTGGCATGATACATGTTTGTACAAAGAAATATAACACTTGGGTGTACATGCCAAAAGCCCCTTTGTCTACCTGGAGGGTATTCTGGGGATCAACACCCCTGTGGCCCAGTCCACAACCAGGCCTCCCAGTGGATCAGGGCCTGATCAACCAGGCTGCTACTGCTGGCCGCACGTAGTCCGACGTACGAACCACAGCCCGGCTGATCTGGCACCGACTTTTAAGTATCTGTCCAACTCTCTCTTGAAGGCAGCCAGGGGCCTATTGGTAATTCCCCTTATGCATGATGGGAGGCTGTTGAACAGTCTTGGGCCCCGGACACGGTGTTTTCTTTTAGAGTACAAATGGCGCCCCTACTTTTCATTAGGGGTATTTTGCACCGCCTGCCCAGTCTTTTACTTTCGTAGGGAATGATTTGTGTGTGCAGATTCATGACCATTCCTTCTAGGATATTCCAAGTGTAGATTATGCTATATTTGTCTTGCCCACATTCTAGTGAGGACAAGTCAAGTGCTTCCAAGCATTCCCAGTAATGGCACTTGTATGTGCAGTAAAGGTTCTCTGTACACTCTCTAGATCTGCAATTTCACCTGCTTTGAACAAAGATGTTAATGTACAGTAGTATTCCATCCTAGAGAGATTTGAAAAGGATCATCATTGGCTTGGCATCTGTTTTGAACGTTCTCATTATCCATCCTATCATTTTCTTTGCAGATGTGATCGTGGCACTGTTGTGATCCTTGAAACTGAGATCCCCAGACATTACCACTCCCAGGTCCCTCTCATTATTTTTTCACTATTGTATGATCAGAGTTTGTAGTATACTCAGTTCTAATTTTTATCTCCTCCAGTTTTCCATAATGGAGTACTTGGAATTTGTCTTCATTGAACATCATATTTTTTTCCATTGCCCATTGGAAAACTTGGTCTATATCTTCTTGGAGGTTAACCGTGTCCTCAATAGATGAGTCTCGTGCAGATCCTAGTATCGTCTGCAAAGGATGACACAATGCTGTGGATTACATATCTGTCTGATATGAGGATGAGGGAGAGTACTGTGCCTTGTGGAACAGAGCTTTTCACTATGGCAGCTTCCTATTTAACTGTTTACCATTACTCTCTGTGTTTGATTGGTTAGAAAGTTGAAGATCTATCTCCCCACTTTGCCAGTTAGTCCTTTAGCAAATATTATGTGCACTATTACGCAGTGATCACACTTGTCAAAAGCTTTTACCAAGTCTGTGTATGTTACATCTGCATTCTGTTTTTCTTCCAGTGTATCTAAGACCGTATCATAGTGATCCAATAGTTGCGAGAGGCTGGAGCAACCTGCTCTGAAGCCATGTTGCCCTGGATTGTATTGTACAGTTTTTGGGAATTCAAGTGGTTTGCAATTGTGCTTCTTAACACTCTTTCAAAGATTTTTATTATGTGGGACGTTAGAGCTATTGACCTATAGTTCTTAGCTAATGCTTTGCTGGCACCTTTATAGAGTGGGGCTATATCCATTGTTTTTAGTGACTGGAATTTCACCCTTATCTAGGCTCCTCCATAGTATACTTAGGGCATGCAAAAGGGGATTCTTGAAGTTCTTAATAAAAACAGAGTTCCACAAGTCTGGGCCAGGGACTAAGTGCATGGGCATGTTGTCAATGGCTTTCTCAAAATCTATCACCTCTTCAAGGGGGGCTCCTTGGCGTGGTGAAGAGGCTCTTGGTCTGAGGAATTAGACCTATCGGTCTTCTTCCTCAGACCGAACCTAATTACCCCCCAATCTCCCCTCCCCTATCCCATCCTCCCCATCCTCCCCTTTTTCCTTTCCTCCTCCTCCTCCCCACTCCTCCCTTTTGCCCTTCCTCTTTTTGTCCTTTGGGATTTCTCCCACAGGCGCGCTAGTTCCTAGGTAGGAGAAAGGACACCGGGGTCCATCCCATTCCGTTGAGGTTTCTTGGCGGTGGCGTAGTTTGCCGTGGAATCTGGATTGCCTAGGGATGTCCCGATCCCTCTCCGGTATCCCGGAGTAGCTTTGGGTGTCTTTTGGGCGACGGGTGTAGCTCTGGAAGCCACCTTTCGGATTCCGGGGGTGGTGGCTGAAGGAGGTATGCTTTGTGGCGGATATCCGGCCGCCCTCTCTTTTGTCCACCGAGGTAGCTCGGCAGATGTGAGGTTGCTATCCCAGATTGCTGGTTTACTGGCATGAAGGGTAGGGTATGGCACGGGTTCCATGCTGCATCTGCGCTACTAGCGGTGTCGAGTCCTCTTGGGCGCGGAGGGAGATTTCTGGCCCTTTCATCCCTCCTAGGAACTATCCCTCCCCGGTCCCCCCTTTTTTTTTCTTTTTTTTTCTTTTTATTTTCTTTTCTTCTTTCTTTTTTTTTCTTAACAAAAAGAAAGAAGTAACCTAACCATGGCAGCCCTAGTCCATGAACCTGGTACCCCCGGGCCCCTTCTTGATACCGCACCCCGTTCTGACCCCGCCTCGTCTTTGGACCACTCTTCAGACATTCCTCATGCCTCTGTACCTATTGCCGGTGCTGTTTCCTCACCCGCTTCAGGTACTGAGGCCTCGACTGACTCCTTCGATTTATCAGACCTTCGCTCTCCTCTGACTATGCTTCCGGCCTCTCCCTCTACGGTGCGGCAATTTTCAAATCGCCGACCCGTTCCACGTCGGACCAACTCTGGTCCCACGCCTAAACGTCAACGACAATTACCTGCTGATGATACTTCTCCACCTTCACCTTCTCGTTCTTCTCAGAAACGATCGACACGTCCTTCACTACCTTTCCACGCTCAGTTTCAGACTGAACAGTGGACTAAATTCTTCACTTTACGACCAACTTCCTCTACTGCCTATCTTTCTGACCATAGTATTGGCAAGGCACTCCTACGCCATGTTGGTAAAGATATTTCTTTTCATGCTCTTAAGAGCGGTACGCGCATCATTACCGTACAGAATGCTACCCAGGCTCGTGAGCTCTCTCGTCTTACCCATATAGATACTGTTCCTGTCACCCTTGAAAAACATCATTCCCTCAATTCTTGTAGTGGTACCGTTATTCTGCCCCATACCATAGTTCAACAAAATTTCCAGACATGTGGCACCGACATTCTAGAACAGCTGGAACTCCAAGATCTCCCAATCCTCAAGGTAGACACTTACGTTCTTCCTGCCCGTGGGCGGAGACGATACCCTAGCAATGTGGCTCGTTTAACTTTTGACAGCCGAGAACTCCCATCCTCCGTTTATATAGCAGGACATCGGTTACAAGTTCGAAAGGTGATCCCTACACCACAACAGTGTAGAAATTGCTGGCGATTTGGCCATCCAGCGAAATATTGCAGATCTATCGCCGAATGCCCAGTCTGTGGTGCCGATGACCATTCTAATACGTCTTGCAATCGATCTCCCTCTTGCCTTAACTGTCATGAGGCTCACCCTTCGTACTCTCGCCGTTGTCAGGTCTATTTAAACGAGCGGGAAATCCGTTACCTCAAAGAGACAGAAGGTCTCCCTTATGCCATGGCAGTTTCTCATCTCCGCCTCCAAGGGAGACTCCCACGTGTTTCTTATTCCCGTGTTTCAAAACGTCCCCCCACTTCTGGTATCCCATCTTCTACACCCACCTCTGTGGTTACCTCTCCCATAATCACTCCTGTATCTAATCCTTTTGCTGTCCTCGGCTCAGACGTCCCTACTTCAACGCCTCAGTCTAATCTCGCTTCTTCGAGTTCTCTCTTACAAGCCTCAGTATCGACGAGACCTCGTACGACACCTCTTCCCAATCGTCCCTCTACTTCTCAAAAGTCAAAAAAAGGTCCGGTAACACCTCCTACCCATCTTCCACCTCCTCATTTTACCCTCCCTGTCTCTGTCCCTAGTTCTTCCCCTCTCACTGGCTCAGTTACAAGTGCAGAGGTTCACCCTCCTCCTCGTAATGTACCTTCCTCCCCTGTTCCCTCCCAAGTTTCTTCCTCTTCTGCCACCTCCCAGGTTCCTGTCTCTTCTGTCCCCTGCCACGCTTCTCCAGTTCCCTCCACCCTTTCGCCCCCCCCTACCTTGGTACAGTCCAATACAGTTCCAATCTTTACTCATCCTCCCCCTACCATTCCCAATATTGTCTCCCATACGACATCTCTGAATTCCGAAACACTTGAAGCAATCTCTGAATATATTGCAGAGACCAAACCATCAATGGACACTGATCCACCTTCCGCTCTTCCTCTCTCCTCTGCTCCATCTGCGCAACTCCTTTCTTCACAGCGCACCGTTCCTTCGCTGCTTGAACATTTTCCACTGCCTCCGCATGTGGACTTTTCTAACCCTTCTAGTCCGTAGGAACCCTTACCTGCGGATTTCAAGTATCTTTATCATTGCCAATCATGGCCTTTTTACAGTGGAATATACGCGGCCTCAGGGGTAATCGGGGTGAGCTTCAGATGTTACTCTCCCAGTTTGCCCCTGTTGGTGTTTGCTTACAGGAACCAAAATTACACTCTGCTGTTATTTCTCACATCTCAGGCTATAATTTATTGTATTCTTCAGATCCTTTTCCTGATGGGACCTTTAATGAAAGTGCCCTTCTTCTCCGCACTGATATTCCGTACCATCAGCTATTTGTTCATACTTCGCTGCATTACACAGCAGCCCGTATCCACTTACATAGGTGGTATACGCTCTGTTCTTTATATCTCTCTCCTTCTCGGGCATTATCTATTCCGGATTTTGCCTTCCTTGTTTCGTCATTACCGCCACCGATTCTGTTACTTGGTGATTTTAATGCCCACCATTTCCTCTGGGGAGGGTCTCACTGTGATTCCCGTGGAATTCAGTTAGAGGCTTTTCTTGCCACCCACCCCCTCCATGTTTTAAATACAGGTACTCACACCCATTTTGATCCTCGGACTCATACTCTCTCTTGCATCGATCTCTCAGTTTGCTCTTCCTCCGCCGCATTAGACTTTACTTGGTCTGTTCTCCCGGACTTACATGACAGTGATCATTTCCCAATCATTCTTACTTCCCCTTCATATTCGCCACCTCTTCGCACCCCACGCTGGCAATTTAATCGGGCAAATTGGAACCTTTACTCACACCTGACTGTTTTTAAAGAGGTTCCTTCTTCGTCCTCCATCGATGAGCTTTTACACCTCTTCTCGTCCTCCGTTTTCACCGCAGCTTCTCATTCTATACCCCAAACTTCGGGCAGGCATTCTCAGAAATGCGTGCCTTGGTGGTCTCCTGCTTGTGCTCGTGCAGTACGTTTGAAACGCGCTGCATGGGGCAGGTACCGGTACAATAGAACCACAGAGCGACTCCTTGATTTTAAACAGAAGCGTGCGATCGCTCGCCGTGTCATCCGTGACGCTAAACGCACTTGCTGGCGAGATTATGTCTCCACCATCACCTCTGCTTCCTCTATGAGTGCAGTCTGGAAAAAAGTACGAAAACTGAGTGGTAAATATTCTCCTGACCCGGCTCCTGTTCTGCGGGTTGCCGGTGTTGATATAGCAAACCCACTAGATGTTGCCAATGAAATTGGCAATCATCTGGTCCGTATTTCTCAGGGACTCCATCTATGCCCCTCATTTCTTTCCTCAAAGTCTGCCAGAGAGTTAGCACCCTTGGACTTTTCTTCTCTCAGAGAAGAACAGTATAATGTGCCTTTTACACTTCAAGAACTGGAGGCAACACTCTCAGCTTGTCGATCATCGGCAGCTGGGCCCGACGACATTCATATTCGTATGCTACAACATTTACATCAGTCAGCCCTTGCAGTCCTATTACACCTTTACAATCTTATTTGGTCACAAGGAGTTCTTCCACAGCTGTGGAAATCCGCCATTGTTCTCCCTTTCCGCAAACCAGGCACTACGGGACATGAAACCTCCCACTATCGTCCCATTGCTCTTACCAGTGCAGTTTGCAAAGTAATGGAACGTCTAGTAAATAGACGTTTAGTGTGGTATTTAGAGACACACAACAGTCTCTCCACTCGTCAATATGGCTTTCGTAAGGGACGTTCTACCATAGACCCCTTACTGCGCTTGGATACGTATGTTCGTAATGCCTTTGCGAATAACCACTCAGTTATTGCCATATTTTTTGACCTTGAGAAGGCATATGACACAACTTGGAGGTATAATATTTTAGCCCAAGCCCACTCCTTAGGCCTTCGAGGCAATCTACCATCCTTCCTTAAGAACTTTTTAACTGACAGGCATTTCCGTGTTCGGGTTAATAATGTGCTCTCCCCGGACTTTGTCCAAGCTGAAGGTGTCCCCCAGGGATGTGTTCTGAGCACAACACTTTTTCTCCTTGCTATTAATGATTTGGCCTCTAGTCTTCCATCAAATATTTGGTCATCACTCTATGTTGATGACTTTGCTATTGCCTGTGCAGGCGCTGACTGTCACCTCCTTACAGTTTCTCTCCAGCATGCAGTCGACCGTGTTTCCAATTGGGCCACCACACATGGGTTTAAATTTTCC
>NC_091302.1:39245620-39253120 GCF_038502225.1 Cherax quadricarinatus | reverse complement strand
AGTGGAGGCACCATGAGTACAATGAACAGTGGAGGCACCATGAGTACAATGAACAGTGGAGGCACGAGTACAATGAACAGCGGAGGCACCATGAGTACAATGAACAGTGGAGGCACCATGAGTACAATGAACAGTGGAGGCACCATGAGTACAATGAACAGTGGAGGCACCATGAGTACAATGAACAGTGGAGGCACGAGTACAATGAACAGCGGAGGCACCATGAGTACAATGAACAGTGGAGGCACCATGAGTACAATGAACAGTGGAGGCACCATGAGTACAATGAACAGTGGAGGCACCATGAGTACAATGAACAGTGGAGGCACCATGAGTACAATGAACAATGGAGGCACCATGACTACAACAGTGGAGGCACCATGAGTACAATGAACAGTGTAGGCACCATGAATACAATGAACAGTGGATGCACCATGAATACAATGAACAGTGGAGGCACCATGAGTACAATGAACAGTGGAGGCACCATGAGTACAATGAACAGTGGAGGCACGAGTACAATGAACAGTGGAGGACCCATGAGTACAATGAACAATGGAGGCACCATGAGTACAATGACCAGCGTAGGCACCATGAGTACAATGAACAGCGGAGGCACCATGAGTACAATGAACAGTGGAGGCCCCATGAGTACAATGAACAGCGGAGGCACCATGAGTACAATGAACATCGGAGGCACCATGAGTACAATGAACAGCGGAGGCACCATGAGTACAATGAACAGCGGAGGCACCATGAGTACAATGAACAGCGGAGGCACCATGAGTACAATGAACAGCGGAGACACCATGAGTACAATGAACAGTGGAGGCACCATGAGTGCAATGAACAGTGGAGGCATCATGAGTACAATGAAGAGCGGAGGCACAGTGAGTACAATGAACAGCGGAGGGACCGTGAGTACAATGAACAGTGGAGGGACCATGAGTACAATGAACAGTGGAGGCACCATGAGTACAATGAACAGCGGAGGCACCATGAGTACAATGAACAGCGGAGGCACCATGAGTACAATGAACAGTGGAGGCACCATGAGTACAATGAACAGCGGAGGCACCATGAGTACAATGAACAGTGGAGGCACCATGAGTACAATGAACAGTGGAGGCACCATGAGTACAATGAACAGTGGAGGCACCATAAGTACAATGAACAGTGGAGGCACCATGAGTACAATGAACAGTGGAGGCACCATGAGTACAATGAACAGTGGAGGCACCATGAGTACAATGAACAGTGGAGGCACCATGAGTACAATGAACAGTGGAGGGACCGTGAGTACAATGAACAGTGGAGGGACCGTGAGTACAATGAACAGTGTAGGCACCGTGAGTACAATGAACAGTGGAGGCACCGTGAGTACAATGAACAGTGTAGGCACCATGAGTACAATGAACAGTGGAGGCACCATGAGTACAATGAACAGTATAGGCACCGTGAGTACAATGAACAGTGGAGGCACCGTGAGTACAATGAACAGCGGAGGCACCGTGAGTACAATGAACAGTGGAGGGACCGTGAGTACAATGAACAGTGGAGGGACCGTGAGTACAATGAACAGTGTAGGCACCGTGAGTACAATGAACAGTGGAGGCACCGTGAGTACAATGAACAGTGGAGGCACCGTGAGTACAATGAACAGTGTAGGCACCATGAGTACAATGAACAGTGGAGGCACCATGAGTACAATGAACAGCGGAGGCACCATGAGTACAATGAACAGCGGAGGCACCATGAGTACAATGAACAGCGGAGGCACCATGAGTACAATGAATAGTGGAGGCACCATGAGTACAATGAACAGTGTAGGCACCATGAGTACAATGAACAGTGGAGGCACCATGAGTACAATGAACAGCGGAGGCACCATGAGTACAATGAACAGCGGAGGCACCATGAGTACAATGAACAGCGGAGGCACCATGAGTACAATGAACAATGTAGGCACCATGAGTACAATGAACAGTGGAGGCACCATGAGTACAATGAACAGTGGAGGCACGAGTACAATGAACAGCGGAGGCACCATGAGTACAATGAACATTGGAGGCACCATGAGTACAATGAACAGTGGAGGCACCATGAGTACAATGAACAGCGGAGGCACCATGAGTACAATGAACAGTGGAGGCACCATGAGTACAATGAACAGTGGAGGCACCATGAGTACAATGAACAGTGGAGGCACCATAAGTACAATGAACAGTGGAGGCACCATGAGTACAATGAACAGTGGAGGCACCATGAGTACAATGAACAGTGGAGGCACCATGAGTACAATGAACAGTGGAGGCACCATGAGTACAATGAACAGTGTAGGCACCATGAGTACAATGAAGACAATGTGTAAGGGGACCACGACTCTTCAACACCATTCAGAAGGCGAATTATCAACATACCGCTAATATATATATATATATATATATATATATATATATATATATATATATATATATATATATATATATATATATATATATATATATATATATATATATTGCCTACTGTATTTTGGGCACATGTACCGTATATGCCACCTTTAAATCAATAATGTATCTCTTAAATCTTCTGTACCATATTTTGTATATATATATATATATATATATATATATATATATATATATATATATAGAGAGAGAGAGAGAGAGAGAGAGAGAGAGAGATAGATATGTAATTATTGTACCCACAAACAAGTGGTATTGATCAATAACAACACTGCGACTAGCCAAGGAGTCGAACCCATGCTGCTTTGGCCTCCCTCATGGTGGGCGAAAACTCATGATGCCTTAATCCACTGGACCACACAATCCTTACGAGTAGCGCATCCAGCAGAACTGGATGTTGTACTTGATCAATACTACTTGTTCGTGGGTACAATAATATAAATACTGCTCGTTGTACTAGTACACCAAACAGGGACTAGAATGAAATTAGCCTAGAGTCATCCACACCAACGTATGTCCTTGGGTAGCGAGTACAACGTCCAATTCCGCTGGATGCGCTACTCTTAAGGATTGTGTGGTCCCGTGGATTAAGGCGTCATAAGTTTTCGCCCACCATGAGACAGGCCAAGCAGCATGGGCTCGACTTCTTGGTCAGATGACCAAAAGCTCCAGCAATGAGTCATCATATGAGTAAGACCCGTGTCAGTGAACGCTTGTCCTGTTTCCTGACAAACCTTGTTTAACAGACCTCTGGCTGTCTTCAAGAGAGAACTCAATAACTTCCCGTCAGTTTCTGATCAGCCGGGCTGTGGTGCATGCGTTGGACTGCGTGCGGGTGCCATCTGATAAAGACCAGAGAGCAGGAGGCTGGTCTGAGACCGGTACATGAGGAGGAGGGAGCGGTGACCCCCTTGGACCGACAGAGAGAGACCCATGCGAGCAAGTAGGTGTGGGCGGCGCCGCAGACACCCTCGCCGCACAGGTGAACAATGTGATTCATGATCGCATGAAGAGCGCAGACATAACAGTCGCCTCATAAGGCGCACAATAACCCGTGCAGTTGAGCCTCTTCCACTCTCTTACCTGCCTTATATGTAAGATATAACCAGTAAGAGGAGCAGGCAGACACGCGCGCACGCACACACACACATACACACACACACATGCTTGATCCAAACACCAGCACGCCCTCACGTGCTTCCAAACACCAGCACGCCCTCACGTGCTTCCAAACACCAGCACGCCCTCACGTGCTTCCAAACACCAGCACGCCCTCCCGTGCTTCCAAACACCAGCACACCCTCACGTGCTTCCAAACACCAGCACGCTTCCTCGCAACACTCGTCTGCCAGCTAATCTTGCCACTGTGAGGGACCACAGTAACACCTGTGTGTTTTCAAGACCTCTGTGAGGGACCACAGCAACACCTACTACCACTTCTACTACTACTACTACTACTGCCACCACTACTGCCACCACTACTGCCACCACTACTGCTTCTGCTACTGCCACCACTACCTCTTCCTGCCTATATATACCCGTCCTGCTTCAATTCTGGTTAGTGTGACTTTGTAAATGGTCCAAGTCGGACCGAAACGTCGTCGTAAGCTCCTCTATTCTATGGGCGGGTTATTTGTGTAACACCTGTGTGTTTTCAAGACCACTATGAGGGACCACAGTAACACGTGTGTGTTTTTAAGACCACTATGAGGGACCACAGTAACACGTGTGTGTTTTCAAGACCACTGTGAGGGACCACAGTAACACGTGTGTGTTTTTAAGACCACTGTGAGGGAGCACAGCAACACCTGTGTGTTTTTAAGACCACTGTGAGGGACCACAGTAACACCTGTGTGTTTCCAAGACCACTGTGTGGGACCACAGTAACATCTGTGTGCTCTCAATACAACTGTGAGGGACCATAGTACCAGGCAGTAGTACCCAAGGCAGGGTACCAGGCAGTAGTACCCTGGGCTCGGCCCCTAGTTGATAGCCTGGGGACGTGTCCAGACTGGCTGCCCAGGCCTCGGCAGCACACAGCCATCACAGTCTCTCAGCTGGTGTTTTCAGTTGAAATTGGTCCAGTTTCCTGGTGAGAACTTCAACTTCAGTTGCGACAGCATTTCTGTTACCTGCTGGCAGCAGGGATGTTGACACAGTACTCATGGCGCCCTTCCTCTTCACTGTGTTTTACACTTCCTCTCATCATCACTCACGAAATCGTAATAACAGTGAGCTGAAGCTTTAGGATTCACTTGCCATGAGTTCAAACCCAACACGTTCCGTGGTTTCCTCCCTGCATCTCTCACTCCCTGCATCTCTCACTCCCTGCATCTCTCACTCCCTGCATCTCTCACTCCCTGCATCTCTCACTCCCTGCATCTCTCACTCCCTGCATCTCTCACTCCCTGCATCTCTTACTCCAGTAAAGTCTTACGTCAGTGTGCTGACCGGGCACTTGACCCACTGTCTTGCTTCCATATATATATTATCAAGTCTCTGTTTCTCTCTCATATATGCCCCAGAATACATTCCAAGTGCATGAAGGTATTCCCAGAAGTTTACATATTTTGAAGTTACTTAAACAGCAAGATATTTACATATATGTTTTGTCTGAAGAGACGGTGTGAGCACACAACAATACTGCAAATTTCAATAGAGCTTTCCCGAGTACTGCCAGTGGATGGAATATGTTCAAGCACTCTTGATCCAAGGAACTCAAGTTGCCCTCTCCTCCTCTCGCTCCAAACTGATTACCTCACAACACCTCTATGGGTTCAGCGCTTACCAATGAATCATCTTCATCTTCTTCTTCTTCATCTTCATCTTCATCTTCATCTTCTTCTTCTTCTTCTTCATCTTCTTCTTCTTCTTCTTCTTCTTCTTCTGCTGCTGCTCCTGCTGCTGCTGCTGCTGCTGCTGCTGCTGCTGCTCCTGCTGCTGCTGCTCCTGCTGCTTCTCCTGCTCCTGCTCCTGCTGCTGCTGCTTGCTTGCTTGCTTGCTTGCTTATGTGAGGATCAAGTGTGTGATCCTTACATAAGAAGGTGTGTGATCAAGTCCTGGGAGTTATGGCCCGCCCCTGGGGCCCGCCCCTGGTACCCACTCCCACATCAGGCCTCCTGGTTAATAGCTTGATCAATCAGACTGGTGGTGTTGTCAGCAGTACAACATAGGTACCACCACATGACTCGCCAGTACCACGTGTGTAAGACCTTCCCATGTGTCTCAACTCTGATGTGGTGTAATGCTCGAAACATTACAGCCAGAATGTATGGCCCATACGGGTTTATAGCATCACAATACCCACAGACACAATGCTGATCCCGTCACTGACATTGCTTAATAATGATCACAGATATAATACTGACCATATAACAGACACCGCTTACATTACAGATATAATATTGACCATATAACAGACACTGCTTACATTACAGATATAATATTGACCATATAACAGACACTGCTTACATTACAGATATAATACTGACAGTATAACAGACACTGCTTACATTACAGACATAATACTGACAGTATAACAGACACTGCTTACATTACAGATATAATACTGACAGTATAACAGACACTGCTTACATTACAGACATAATACTGACAGTATAACAGACACTGCTTACATTACAGACATAATACTGACAGTATAACAGACACTGCTTACATTACAGACATAATACTGACAGTATAACAGACACTGCTTACATTACAGACATAATACTGACAGTATAACAGACACTGCTTACATTACAGACATAATACTGACAGTATAACAGACACTGCTTACATTACAGACATAATACTGACAGTATAACAGACACTGCTTACATTACAGACATAATACTGACAGTATAACAGACACTGCTTACATTACAGACATAATACTGACAGTATAACAGACACTGCTTACATTACAGACATAATACTGACAGTATAACAGACACTGCTTACATTACAGACATAATACTGACAGTATAACAGACACTGCTTACATTACAGACTTAATACTGACAGTATAACAGACACCGCTTACATTACAGACATAATACTGACAGTATAACAGACACTGCTTACATTACAGACATAATACTGACAGTATAACAGACACTGCTTACATTACAGACATAATACTGACAGTATAACAGACACTGCTTACATTACAGACATAATACTGACAGTATAACAGACACTGCTTACATTACAGACATAATACTGACAGTATAACAGACACTGCTTACATTACAGACATAATACTGACAGTATAACAGACACTGCTTACATTACAGACATAATACTGACAGTATAACAGACACTGCTTACATTACAGACATAATACTGACAGTATAACAGACACTGCTTACATTACAGACATAATACTGACAGTATAACAGACACTGCTTACATTACAGACATAATACTGACAGTATAACAGACACTGCTTACATTACAGACATAATACTGACAGTATAACAGACACTGCTTACATTACAGACATAATACTGACAGTATAACAGACACCGCTTACATTACAGACATAATACTGACAGTATAACAGACACTGCTTACATTACAGACATAATACTGACAGTATAACAGACACTGCTTACATTACAGACATAATACTGACAGTATAACAGACACTGCTTACATTACAGACATAATACTGACAGTATAACAGACACTGCTTACATTACAGACATAATACTGACAGTATAACAGACACTGCTTACATTACAGACATAATACTGACAGTATAACAGACATTCATAACACTGTTTACATCACATAATACTGAACATTTGTATTTCAAAAACTGACAAGATTCCCATACAAAAATTACAGTATTACTCAAAATCTAAATTCAATTTACCGAGGCCTGATTATCATTTTGACTCAATTATCCTTGATGAGTGTGAAGAGTCTGTCTATTCCCGGAGCCTGGCCCCAGAGCCTGGCCCCGGAGCCTGGCCCCAGAGCCTGGCCCACGGCCAGGCATATCCTGGTTCAATTACCCGTGGAAGAC
>NC_091302.1:39233070-39245520 GCF_038502225.1 Cherax quadricarinatus | reverse complement strand
TCTCAGTACAGAAGAGGACTGGAGTCTGCTCACTCTGAATCAAAGCACACAGTTCTTATGCCACAGCCAGACTATTATAAGTATGGGCGCCTAGACCAAGTTGGGCGTTATTTCTCATACCCCGAGAGTCCTATTGTTGCAACACACTCTGGACTCCTTAGAAAAACATTATATGCTTAAAAATACATAAATGTACTAGCCTCTCGACAACCAGCCTGAGCATCATGACAGCACTACAAACTAACCCAACCAAACAATAATAATAATAATAATAATAATAATAATAATAATAATAATAATCTTTATTTCTACAAGTACATGATGCAGCTTACACAGACCTAGCTGACATCAATGACATAATATATATGACATCAATGACATAATATATAGAAAATCCCAGGTTATGCAAAGCATTTCGGCCAGCTTAGTTTTGTCTCCGAGATGTAACCCACACCAGTCAACAGACACCCAGGTACCTAATTACTGTTAGGTCAACAGGGACAGCAGGTGTCTTAAGGAAACACGCCTCAATGTTTCCACCTGTATCGAGGATCGAACCACGGACCTCAATGTTTGAACTACCAACAGAGCTACCAGACAACTGAGCGGAGTTAAGCCGCACTACATCACATTATCAGAGAGAGCGGCCAGGCCACTAAGCTTGTCTGTATAAAAAAAGGTGCGCATGTTAATTTACATAATCACATAAAAAGCACGACAGATTGTATACAAACACACACACACAAGATTGACATAAGCAAGAGCCTAAGGGGACAAGAATCACAGCCGTCCCTCTCACAAAGAAGCCCCTCACGCCCACTCCCGTCTCCGTGGGTGGTAGTGTCCAGAGAGTCAGGTAGTATAGCTGAGGGCAAGAGCAATTAAGAGCCCAACTTACTGCCATGTTGCAGGTTAATTGTGATAGTTCAGCACACACACACCAACAACTATATTCCTGTGATGATACACGCTACGGGCCCTTACCTGAGGTGGGGACCCGCCCCCTCACCTGAGGTGGGGCCCCCCCTCACCTGATGTGTGGGGCCCCCTCACTTGACGAGTGGGGGTCCCCCCTTCACCTATCTACCTGCAGTGTTGCAAGGGTCAACGCCCTAGCGGCTCGGGTCCAGACAAGGCCTGCCGGTGAATGGCTGAATCAACCAGGCTGTCGGTACTAGCCGTATGAAGTCAAACATAGGCACCACAGCCCGACTGTTAGAGTACAGCAGTACTCTAGCCTAGAGAGAACAAGTGACTTAAAGAATATCATTGGCTTGGCATCTCTTGTTCTGAAGGTTCTGATTATCCAGCCTATCATTTTCCTTGTGGTTGTGAGAGTGACACTGTTATCATCTTTGAAAGTGAAACCTTCCGACATTATCATTCCCAAGTCTCTCACATTAGTCTTACGATCTGCTGAGTGACTTGAGTTTGGTTTATACTACATTCCTGTCTATTTTCCAATGCTTCCATAACCTGGTACTTGAAACTTGTCCTCAATAATCATCACAGTGTCGTCAGTGGCCCGGTGGAAGATTGTTTGTGTCAGCTTGGAGGTTTGTAGTGTCCTCAGTGAATGTCACTCTCATACAGATTCTAGTATCGTCTGCAAAGAAGGATACACTGCTGTGATTTATGTCTCTATATCTGATATGAGAATGAGAAAGAGAACAGGTGCCAGTACTGAGCCTTGGAGAACAGCGCTTTTCACTATGGCAACTTCACTCTGTTCACTATTACACTTTGGATTCTATTCATTAGAAAATTAAATATCCATCTGCCCACTTTCCCAGTTATTCTTTTTGTACGCATTCTGTAAGCTATTACACCATGATTATACTTGTCAAAGGCTTTTACAAAGTCAGTGTAAACTACATTTACATTTTGCTTGTCTTCCACTGCATCTAAGACCATATAGTAATTGTCAAACAATTGCAAGAAGCAGGAATGACCCGCTCTCAACCCATACTGCCTTGCATTTTGCAACTGTTGAAATTTCTTGTGATTAGCAATCTTGCTAAAGACTCTTAAGATTTTGATAATGCGAGTCGTCAGCGCTATCGGTCTAGTTTTTCTTTTGCGATTGTTTTAATGTCACTTTTGTGGAGTGTGACTATAACAGTGGTTTAAGACTGTGGAATGATTCCTGTGTCCATGCTCCTCATTCGTAGAATATTTACGGCACAAGATGATGGTTTCTTGTAAATTTTGACGAATATTGAGTTCCGTGAGTCAGGGTCTGGAGTAAAGTTCATGGGTATGCTACAGATAGCTATAGATAGCTTTCTCGAAATCAAGAGGGGATTAGAGTTATGTCAGAAGCAATGGATGTGTGTGGAGGTCCTCACTTGTGTGTAGGAGGACCTCACCTGTGTGAGGACCTCACCTGTGTGTGTGGGAGGACCTCACCTGTGTGTGTGAGGACCTCACCTGTGTGTAGGAGGACCTCACTTGTGTGTAGGAGGACCTCACCTGTGTGTGTGAGGACCTCACGTGTGTGTGGGAGGACCTCACTTATGTGTGGGAGGACATCAACTTGTGTGTGGGAGGGCCTCACCTGTGTGAGGGAGGGCCTCACCTGTGTGAGAGAGGACCTCACTTGTGTGTGGGAGGACATCAACCTGTGTGTGGGAGGACATCAACCTGTGTGTGGGAGGACCTCACTTGTGTGTGGGAGGACATCAACCTGTGTGTGGGAAGACCTCAACCTGTGTGTGGGGGAACCTCACCTGTGTGTGGGAGGACCTCACCTGATGTGTGTGGGGGGTCCCCTCACCTGATTATGGTGCCCTTCACCTGGTGTGCATGGAGGGGCCCTCACATGGTGCATATGTGGCCCCCCACCTCACCTGATTATTTGGCCCTCACCTCAAGTATATGTATACTTGTCTCATACACCAAGATGTATGCATATCTCGTGTCATATAAAGTGGTAGAAGTGTAACTCTGGTGGTATATACACCGATATGTATCCCCCAAGTATACAAAGCGAGGTGTATATATTACTTCAATTATGATCATAAGGATCAAATTACCCATAATGTTTGTGAGTTGCAACCTGAGGGAGGCGACTGTGATAACACATTCTAAAACTAATGAACTGAGTCAGATTGGATCAAAGAGTCTAAAACTAACACACTAACTGGATCACCTTGGATCAAAGAATCTAAAACTAACACACTAACTGGATCACGTTGGATCAAAGAATCTAAAATTAACACACTAACTGGATCACGTTGGATCAAAGAATCTAAAATTAACACACTAACTGGATCACCTTGGATTAAAGAATCTAAAACTAACACACTAACTGGATCACCTTGGATTAAAGAATCTAAAACGAACACACTAACTGGATCACCTTGGATCAAAGAATCTAAAACTAACACACTAACTGGATCACGTTGGATCAAAGAATCTAAAATTAACACACTAACTGGATCACGTTGGATCAAAGAATCTAAAATTAACACACTAACTGGATCACCTTGGATTAAAGAATCTAAAACGAACACACTAACTGGATCACCTTGGATCAAAGAATCTAAAACACTGATCCGCGAGAACTGCCAAAGCATAAGGGCAGAAACATGAAACACAGGGAAAAACAACTGTGTACATTTCACCCCTCAGTGAGAATATATTGAGGATGTTGAGCTCAGACTCCCGGTCTTCTTAAAAGGTGCTTATTATTATTATTACGTTGCTTTGAATGAAATCAAATGAAAGTTTTATTACAGACAGGTCACCAGTGCCAGACAGGTCACCAGTGCCAGACAGGTCACCAGTGCCAGACAGGTCACCAGTGCCAGACAGGTCACCAGTGCCAGACAGGTCACCAGTGCCAGACAGGTCACCAGTGCCAGACAGGTCACCAGTGCCAGACAGGCCACCAGTGCCAGACAGGTCACCAGTGCCAGACAGGTCACCAGTGCCAGACAGGTCACCAGTGCCAGACAGGCCACCAGTGCCAGACAGGTCACCAGTGCCAGACAGGTCACCAGTGCCAGACAGGTCACCAGTGCCAGACAGGCCACCAGTGCCAGACAGGTCACCAGTGCCAGACAGGTCACCAGTGCCAGACAGGTCACCAGTGCCAGACAGGCCACCAGTGCCAGACAGGCCACCAGTGCCAGACAGGTCACCAGTGCCAGACAGGCCACCAGTGCCAGACAGGCCACCAGTGCCAGACAGGTCACCAGTGCCAGACAGGCCCCCAGTGCCAGACAGGCCACCAGTGCCAGACAGGTCACCAGTGCCAGACAGGTCACCAGTGCCAGACAGGCCACCAGTGCCAGACAGGTCACCAGTGCCAGACAGGTCACCAGTGCCAGACAGGCCACCAGTGCCAGACAGGTCACCAGTGCCAGACAGGCCACCAGTGCCAGACAGGCCACCAGTGCCAGACAGGTCACCAGTGCCAGGCTGGACACCAGTGCCAGACAGGTCACCAGTGCCAGACAGGCCACCAGTGCCAGACAGGCCACCAGTGCCAGACAGGTCACCAGTGCCAGGCTGGACACCAGTGCCAGACAGGTCACCAGTGCCAGACAGGTCACCAGTGCCAGGCTGGACACAGTACATGGCAAAAATCTGCCTTCAACAAATGGTCTTCATGGATAAAGACAAATGCAATATAATGTGATCCTTTATTGACAACGTTTCGCCCACAAAGTGGCCATTATCCATCACAGCGGTATTTTATACCATTTCCCTCCAATTTCACACAATTTGTTTCTGATTCTAGGCCTAAGTGCCTGAAACTGGTAATTCAATCACACACAAACAACTAAATATTACAAAATTAAATTTGTTTGTCTTTATCCTCTACAAGATGTCTACTCTGTCTCCCCCTTCTCTCCCCCTCCTCCCCCCTCTCTCTCCCCCCTCCTCCCCCCTCTCTCCTCCCCCTCACTCTCCCCCCTCCTCTCCCCCCTCTCTTGCACCTTCTCTTCTCTCTCTCTTGCACCTCCTCTCCCCCCACTCTCTCTCTCTCTTGCACCTTCTCTTCCCTCTTGCACCTCCTCTCCCCCCTCTCTCTCTTGCACCTTCTCTTCCCTCTCTCTTGCACCTCCTCTCCCCCTCTCTCTCTTGCACCTTCTCTTCCCTCTTGCACCTCCTCTCCCCCTCTCTCTCTTGCACCTTCTCTTCCCTCTCTCTTGCACCTCCTCTCCCCTCCCCTCTCTCTTGCACCTTCTCTTCCCTCTCTCTTGCACCTCCTCTCCCACCTCTCTCTTGCACCTTCTCTTCCCTCTTGCACCTCCTCTCCCCCCTCTCTCTCTTGCACCTTCTCTTCCCTCTCTCTTGCACCTCCTCTCCCCCTCTCTCTCTTGCACCTTCTCTTCCCTCTCTCTTGCACCTCCTCTCCCCCTCTCTCTCTTGCACCTTCTCTTCCCTCTTGCACCTCCTCTCCCCCCTCTCTCTCTTGCACCTTCTCTTCCCTCTCTCTTGCACCTCCTCTCCCCTCCCCTCTCTCTTGCACCTTCTCTTCCCTCTCTCTTGCACCTTCTCTTCCCTCTCTCTTGCACCTTCTCTTCCCTCTCTCTTGCACCTTCTCTTCCCTCTCTCTTGCACCTTCTCTTCCCTCTCTCTTGCACCTTCTCTTCCCTCTCTCTTGCACCTTCTCTTCCCTCTCTCTTGCACCTTCTCTTCCCTCTCTCTTGCACATTCTCTTCCCTCTCTCTCGCACCTTCTCTTCCCTTTCTCTTGCACCTTCTCTTCCCTCTCTCTCGCACCTTCTCTTCCCTCTCTCTCGCACCTTCTCTTCCCTCTCTCTTGCACCTTCTCTTCCCTCTCTCTCGCACCTTCTCTTCCCTCTCTCTCGCACCTTCTCTTCCCTCTCTCTTGCACCTTCTCTTCCCTCTCTCTCCCCCTCTTCTCCCCCCCTCTCTTGCACCTTCTCTTCCCTTTCTCTTGCACCTTCTCTTCCCTTTCTCTTGCACCTTCTCTTCCCTTTCTCTTGCACCTCCTCCCACCCTCTCTCTCTTGCACCTTCTCTTCCCTCTCTCTTGCACCTCCTCTCCCCCCTCTCTCTCTTGCATCTTCTCTTCCCTCTCGCACCTCCTCTCCCCCCTCTCTCTCTTGCACCTTCCCTTCCCTCTTGCACCTCCTCTCCCCCTCTCTCTCTTGCACCTTCTCTTTCCTCTCTCTTGCACCTCCTCTCCCCCCTCTCTCTCTTGCACCTTCCCTTCCCTCTTGCACCTCCTCTCCCCCCTCTCTCTCTTGCACCTCCTCTCCCCTCCCCTCTCTCTTGCACCTTCTCTTTCCTCTCTCTTGTACCTTCTCTTCCCTCTCTCTTGTACCTTCTCTTCCCTCTCTCTTGCACCTTCTCTTCCCTCTCTCTTGCACCTTCTCTTCCCTCTCTCTCGCACCTTCTCTTCCCTCTCTCTTGCACCTTCTCTTCCCTCTCTCTTGCACCTTCTCTTCCCTCTCTCTTGCACCTTCTTTCCCCTCTCTCTTGCACCTTCTCTCCAATCCCCTCTCTCTTGCACCTTCTCTTCCCTCTCTCTTGCACCTTCTCTTCCCTCTCTCTTGCACCTTCTTTGCCCTTTCTCTTGCACCTTCTCTTCCCTCTCTCTTGCACCTTCTCTCCAATCCCCTCTCTCTTGCACCTTCTCTTCCCTCTCTCTTGCACCTTCTCTCCAATCCCCTCTCTCTTGCACCTTCTCTTCCCTCTCTCTTGCACCTTCTCTTCCCTCTCTCTTGCACCTTCTCTTCCCTCTCTCTTGCACCTTCTTTTCCCTCTCTCTTGCACCTTCTCTTCCCTCTCTCTTGCACCTTCTCTCCCCTCCCCTCTCTCTCTTGCACCTTCTCTCCCATCTCTCTTGCACCTTCTCTCCCCTCCCCTCTCTCTTGCACCTTCTCTCCCCTCCAATCTCTCTTGCACCTTCTCTCCCCTCCCCTCCCCTCTCTCCTGCACCTTCTCTCCCCTCTCTCTTGCACCTTCTCTCCCCTCCCCTCTCTCTTGCACCTTCTCTCCCCTCCCCCCTCTCTTGCACCTTCTCTCCCCTCCCCTCTCTCCTGCACCTTCTCTCTCCTCCCCTCTCTCTTGCACCTTCTCTCTCCTCCCCTCTCTCTTGCACCTTCTCTCCCCTCCCCTCTCTCTTGCACCTTCTCTCCCCTCCCCTCTCTCTTGCACCTTCTCTCCCCTCCCCCTCTCCTGCACCTCCTCTCCCCTCCCCTCTCTCTTGCACCTTCTCTCTCCTCCCCTCTCTCTTGCACCCCCTCTCCCCTCCCCTCTCTCTTGCACCTTCTGTCCCCTCCCCTTCCCCCTCTCTTGCACCTCCTCTCCCCTCCCCTCTCTCTTGCACCTTCTCTCCCCTCCCGCCTCTCCTGCCCCTCCCCTCCCCCCACTCCACCATACGACGTTCAAATATTGAAAGGTTATCAATCCTAGTGAGACAATGTGCTGAAGCATGGAGGAACGACCCCCAGTGCCACACTCCAGCATGGAGGAACGACCCCCAGTGCCACACTCCAGCATGGAGGAACGACCCCCAGTGCCACACTCCAGCATGGAGGAACGACCCCCAGTGCCACACTCCAGCATGGAGGAACGACCCCCAGTGCCACACTCCAGCATGGAGGAACGACCCCCAGTGCCACACTCCAGCATGGAGGAACGACCCCAAGTGCCACACTCCAGCATGGAGGAACGACCCCCAGGGCCACACTCCAGTGCATGGAGGAACGACCCCCAGTGCCACACTCCAGCATGGAGGAACGACCCCCAGTGCCACACTCCAGCATGGAGGAACGACCCCAAGTGCCACACTCCAGCATGGAGGAACGACCCCCAGTGCCACACTCCAGCATGGAGGAACGACCCCCAGTGCCACACTCCAGCATGGAGGAACGACCCCCAGTGCCACACTCCAGCATGGAGGAACGACCCCCCAGTGCCACACTCCAGCATGGAGGAACGACCCCCAGTGCCACACTCCAGCATGGAGGAACGACCCCCAGTGCCACACTCCAGCATGGAGGAACGACCCCAAGTGCCACACTCCAGCATGGAGGAACGACCCCCAGTGCCACACTCCAGCATGGAGGAACGACCCCCAGTGCCACACTCCAGCATGGAGGAACGACCCCCAGTGCCACACTCCAGCATGGAGGAACGACCCCAAGTGCCACACTCCAGCATGGAGGAACGACCCCCAGTGCCACACTCCAGCATGGAGGAACGACCCCCCAGTGCCACACTCCAGCATGGAGGAACGACCCCCAGTGCCACACTCCAGCATGGAGGAACGACCCCCAGTGCCACACTCCAGCATGGAGGAACGACCCCCAGTGCCAGTGCCACTCTCCAGCATGGAGGAACGACCCCCAGTGCCACACTCCAGCATGGAGGAACGACCCCCAGTGCCACACTCCAGCATGGAGGAACGACCCCCCAGTGCCACACTCCAGTGCCACACTCCAGCATGGAGGAACGACCCCCCAGTGCCACACTCCAGCATGGAGGAACGACCCCCAGTGCCACACTCCAGCATGGAGGAACGACCCCCCAAGTGCCACACTCCAGCATGGAGGAACGACCCCCAGTGCCACACTCCAGCATGGAGGAACGACCCCCAGTGCCACACTCCAGCATGGAGGAACGACCCCCAGTGCCAGTGGAGGAACGACCACCCAGTGCACACTCCAGCATGGAGGAACGACCCCCAGTGCCACCCTCCAGCATGGAGGACCGACCCCCAGTGCCACACTCCAGCATGGAGGAACGACCCCCAGTGCCACACTCCAGCATGGAGGAACGACCCCCAGTGCCACACTCCAGCATGGAGGAACGACCCCCAGTGCCACACTCCAGCATGGAGGAACGACCCCCAGTGCCACACTCCAGCATGGAGGAACGACCCCCAGTGCCACACTCCAGCATGGAGGAACGACCCCCAGTGCCACACTCCAGCATGGAGGAACGACCCCAAGTGCCACACTCCAGCATGGAGGAACGACCCCCAGTGCCACACTCCAGCATGGAGGAACGACCCCCAGTGCCACACTCCAGCATGGAGGAACGACCACCCAGTGCCACACTCCAGCATGGAGGAACGACCCCAAGTGCCACACTCCAGCATGGAGGAACGACCCCCAGTGCCACACTCCAGCATGGAGGAACGATGCCACACTCCAGCATGGAGGAACGACCCCCAGTGCCACACTCCAGCATGGAGGAACGACCCCCAGTGCCACACTCCAGCATGGAAGGAACGACCCCCCAGTGCCACACTCCAGCATGGAGGAACGACCCCCCAGTGCCACACTCCAGCATGGAGGAACGACCCCCAGTGCCACACTCCAGCATGGAGGAACGACCCCCAGTGCCACACTCCAGCATGGAGGAACGACCCCCCAGTGCCACACTCCAGCATGGAGGAACGACCCCCCAGTGCCACACTCCAGCATGGAGGAGCGACCCCCCAGTGCCACACTCCAGCATGGAGGAACGACCCCCCAGTGCCACACTCCAGCATGGAGGAACGACCCCCCAGTGCCACACTCCAGCATGGAGGAACGACCCGCCAGTGCCACACTCCAGCATGGAGGAACGACCCCCAGTGCCACACTCCAGCATGGAGGAACGACCCCCCAGTGCCACACTCCAGCATGGAGGAACGACCCCCCAGTGCCACTCCAGCATGGAGGAACGACCCCCCAGTGCCACACTCCAGCACGGAGGAACAATCCCCCAGTGCCACTCCAGCATGGTGGAACGACCCCCCAGTGCCACACTCCAGCATGGAGGAACGACCCCCCAGTGCCACACTCCAGCATGGAGGAACGACCCCCAGTGCCACACTCCAGCATGGAGGAACGACCACCCAGTGCCACACTCCAGCATGGTGGAGCGACCACCCAGTGCCACACTCCAGCATGGAGGAACGAACCCGCAGTGCCACTCCAGAATGGAGGAACGACCCCCCAGTGCCACATTCCAGCATGGAGGAACGACTCCCCAGTGCCACACTCCAGCATGGAGGAACGATCACCCAGTGCCACACTCCATCATGGAGGAACGACCACCCAGTGCCACACTCCAGCATGGAGGAACGACCCCCCAGTGCCACACTCCAGCATTGAGTAACGACCACTCAGTGCCACACTCCATGGAGGAACGACCACCCAGTGCCACACTCCAGCATGGAGGAACGACCCTCAGTGCCACACCAGCATGGAGGAACGACCACCCAGTGCCACACTCCAGCATGGAGGAACGACCCCCCAGTGCCACACCAGCATGGAGGAACGACCACCCAGTGCCACACTCCAGCATGGAGGAACGACCACCCAGTGCCACACTCCAGCATGGAGGAACGACCACCCAGTGCCACACTTCAGCATGGAGGAACGACCACCCAGTGCCAAACCAGCATGGAGGAACGACCACACAGTGCCACACTCAAGCATGGAGGAACGACCCCCCAGTGCCACACTACATGGAGGAACGACCCCCAGTGCCACACTCCAGCATGGAGGAACGAACCTCCAGTGCCACAATCCAGCATGGAGGAACGACCACCCAGTGCCACGCTCCAGCATGGAGGAACGACCCCAGTGCCACACTCCAGCATGGAGGAACGACCCCCCAGTCCCTTCCTCCAGCATGGAGGAACGACCCCACAGTGCCACACTCCAACATGGAGGAACGACCCTCGAGTGCCACACTCCAGCATGGAGGAACGACCACCCAGTGCCACACTCCAGCATGGTGGAACGACCCCCAGTGACACTCCAGCATGGAGGAACAACCCCCAGTGCCACACTCCAGCATGGAGGAACGACTCCCCAGTGCCACACTCCAGCATGGAGGAACGACCACCCAGTGCCACACTCCAGCATAGAGGAACGACCACCCAGTGCCACATTCCAGCATGGAGGAACGACCCCCCAGTGCCACACTCCAGCATGGAGGAACGACCACCCAGTGCCACACTCCAGCATGGAGGAACGACCCCCCAGTGCCACACCAGCATGGAGGAACGACCACCTAGTGCCACACTCCAGCATGGAGGAACGACCTCCCAGCGCCACACTCCAGCATGGAGGAACGACCCCAGTGCCACACTTCAGCATGGAGGAACGACCACCCAGTGCCACATTCCAGCATGGAGGAACGACCCCCAGTGCCACACTCCAGCATGGAGGAACGACCACCCAGTGCCACACTCCAGCATGGAGGAACGACCCCCCAGTGCCATACTACAGTATGGAGGAACGACCCCCAGTGCCACGCTCCAGCATGGAGGAACGACCATCCAGTGCCACACTCCTGCATGGAGGAACGACCACCCAGTGCCACACTCCAGCATGGAGGAACGACCACCCAGTGCCACACTCCAGCATGGAGGAACGACCACCCAGTGCCACACTCCAGCATGGAGGAACGACCCCCAGTGCCACACTCCAGCATGGAGGAACGACCCCCAGTGCCTTCCTCCAGCATGGAGGAACGACCCCACAGTGCCACACTCCAACATGGAGGAACGACCCTCGAGTGCCACACTCCAGCATGGAGGAACGACCACCCAGTGCCACGCTCCAGCATGGAGGAACGACCCCCAGTGCCACACTCCAGCATGGAGGAACGACCCCCAGTGCCACACACCAGCATGGAGGAACGACCCCCCAGTGCCACACTCCAGCATGGAGGAACGACCCCCAGTGCCACACTCCAGCCTGGAGGAACGACCACCCAGTGCCACACCATCATGGAGGAACGACCACCCAGTGCCACACTCCAGCATGGAGGAACGACCCCCCAGTGCCACACTCCAGCATGGAGGAACGACCCCCCAGTGCCACACTCCAGCATGGAGGAACGACTCCCCAGTGCCACATTCCAGCATGGAGGAACGACCCCCCAGTGCCACACTCCAGCATTGAGTAACGACCACTCAGTGCCACACTCCAGCAAGGAGGAACGCCCCCGAGTGCCACACTCCAGCATGGAGGAACGACCACCCAGTGCCACACTCCAGCATGGAGGAAGACCCCAGTGCCACACTCCAGCATGGAGGAACGACCACCCAGTGCCACACTCCAGCATGGAGGAACCCCCCAGTGCAACACTCCAGCATGGAGGAACGACCCCCAGTGCCACACTCCAGCATGGAGGAACGACCACCCGGTGCCACACTCCAGCATGAACCCCCCAGTGCCACACTCCAGCATGGAGGAACGACCACCCAGTGCCACACCAGCATGGGGGAACGACCACCCAGTGCCACACTTCAGCATGGAGGAACGACCACCCAGTGCCACACTCCAGCATGGAGGAACGACCACCCAGTGCCACACTCCAGCATGGAGGAACGACCCCCCAGTGCCACACTCCAGCATGGAGGAACGACCCCCCAGTGCCACACTCCAGCATGGAGGAACGACCACCCAGTGCCACACTCCAGTATGGAGGAACGGCCACCCAGTGGCACGCTCCAGCAT